>NC_079419.1:17968407-17969432 GCF_026213295.1 Gadus chalcogrammus | reverse complement strand
TCACTAAATGAACACCTCGGGCTGCTGTTAAGGCTACATTGATTGTGTGTGTGGGTTTGATGACATTCCCCTCTGAGCCACATGCCTGCGTCTCATCCTACTACTGATAATATAACTGTGGATGTACAATCCAGATCCATACTCTTTTGAATGACTTTCCAATGCAAATTACTTGAACATTAAAAACATACAAACAGGTCGTCACCAAGGGAACTGGACCAAAACCGCTCTAGGTCTTGGCAGCCCACCAGGTCCTCTACTGGGGTCTGGGGGTGTCCTCTAACTTGGGGGGGGCGGTCCGGTAGCTGTGATGGGTCAGGGACTACCGTTCGGGAGAGGCAGAGGGCGGGGGGGGGGCGTTGTCCTCCTCCGGCCAGCCGACAAACGAGCTGCCGCCGTGCCGTGATTTATCGGAAGTTCGTGACCACAATTATATTTACCCCGACTACCGCCGCTCCATCACGCTCCTGTCCCAAACCACGCTCTCCGAGGGGCCGTAAAGCTGTCGGACGTACCCTGATTTGTGGCGCTATTCTCTTCCCAATGGCTCATGCCACGCGTGTGTGTGCGTACGCCGCCGTGTGTACCTGTGTGTGTGCGCATGTGTTTTTGGGTGCATCTTGGTTATGTGTGTGTGTGTGCATTCATACATATCCGTGTGGAAGTGTGTGTCTGTATCTGTGTGTGTTTGCGTGGGTGTGTGTACATTCATGCCTACATGCCCGTGTGCGTTTGTGTGTGTCTGAGTCTGTGTGCGTGTATGCGTGTGTGTGTATGTGTGCACGGTGTATCAGCCACCTCCACTGTTTTGTTAAGGCTCCAATTATGAAGGCGATTTGTTCCGTGTTCCAGCTTTACTGGGATGACCTAATTTCCTCATTGAGTGAAGAAAGGCTGAAAAAAATGGAAAAAGACTAACCAGTGGCTCTCTTCCTCCTCTCCTCCTCTCCTCTGCCCCCCCTCTCCCCCCTTTCTTGTTCCTCTGCATGAAGCTGCATTCATCCACAAGATGACAAAACAGTGCC
>NC_079419.1:17955907-17958407 GCF_026213295.1 Gadus chalcogrammus | reverse complement strand
CATGGGATACATATATCTAATCTGTTTGGAACCTGATATTGATAAATCACTATATATAAAGGGTACATATATACAGATCGTTCGCTAATGATTTTCACTATTCACACATGCAGCATCGTTGCACGTGTGAAGATTTCCGTCTTTCGCCCTTTCAAACAGGGCAGAACAATGCCGGAATAGATGGGCCAAGGGTGAGTCCAGCAGATGGCGGTAGTGCAACACATGGATGCAGTGGCGGCTGGTGAATTTTATTTTAGGGGGGGCCGAAATTCTGTAAACCAAAACCCTGTAGAGGTGCCTGGGGGCATCCTCCCCCCGAAGATTTTTTTGTGATTTTCATATAAAAACGAAGCATTCTGGTGCATTCTGACAAAATAATAAAGACAAAATAGAACATTTCCTTACAAAGACGAATGGAGCCAGGATACTAAGTTTTAACATAATTTATTTGCCTTGTAGAATTCAGCAAGATTAAAAGTGCAAATACATCAATAATAATTGGGAATTATACACAAGTTAACATCTCTCTCTGTCTCTATCTGAATGCGTGTTTGTGAGAGAGTGAGAGAATGTGTGTTACGGACAATCTATTGTGTTGGTAACTTCACTCATAAATCTATCTACAGTTAAGTATGCATTTAGACAAATACGATGAAATATCAATATTATATGTGCAACCTTTTATGTGTGGTTGTTCAAGACACACTGAAGGCATGATGCCACCATAGGTTTGCAGAGAACTATATACAATATACACACTGAAGGCATGATGCCACCATAGGTTTGCAGAGAACTATATACAATATGCACTTGAAAGGGGTGGGGTGGTGGGGGTTGTAAGGGCCGCTGTAACCCAGTGTCCATCCTCAGGGGAAGAGGGGGGGGGGGGGGGTTGTGAGGGCCGCTGTAACCCAGTGTCCATCCTAAGGGGGGAGGGGGGGTTGTGAGGGCCGCTGTAACTCAGTGTACATCCTCACGAGAAGGGGGGGTGGGGGACAGGGAGAGACAGAGAGAGAGAGAGAGAGAGAGTGAGAGAGAGAGAGAGAGAGAGAGAAAGAGACTACATTACTTGTACTGAAACTTTGCTCGTCTCTCTTTCAGTGCAGCAAAGCGGTCAAAGACTTTCTCATTGAAATCACACATGTTGAGGACTAGTTCCCTCTCCATGGAGAGCATGGCCAGTGCATTCCGACGTTCCTGGCCCATTGAATTTCGCAGGAATGTCTTAATTCTTTTCAAAGTTGAGAAAAATATCTCAGCTTCAGCTGTTGTCATAGGAGTAGTTATGAGAATGTTCAACCATCTCACAGAGAATGTCTACTGGAGGTTGTAGCTCATGATAACCTGGTACAGTGGTACATCTCAGTTCTCGTACAGTATTGATGATCCTGCTGTTATAATTCCACCTTGTAGATGAAGCTCTGGGCAGTCTTCGTGAAACAATCTTGTCCAGAACGCTGCACCGTTTTGGTGACCGGGAAATTAATGACGCAATACTGCTCAGATCGGAAAAGAAAACGTTGACTTTTTTGATGCGGGAGATAGCTTGCTGCATGATCAAATTAAGCTTAACTTTTTCTGAATTCGATCGTCGACTAAAAGAAACTTCATTAGCAGCCATGTTGAAATTAGCAAGTGACTTGATCGAAGATATCCCTTTGCGCTCTTTGCTCAGTTACGTACGACGCAAGCACGTTAGAGCGAGTCCCAAATCCCCATTGAAAATGCATTGAAGGCTCAATTTCCGAAAAAAAATGTTTGAACATGACTGTCATTTTGAGAATGCCTGGCCATTTGAAACGCGACTTGAATCTGACGATTCTGATTGGACAATGACAGATAATATGTCTAGAACACTGAAAACTACTTTTGCTGTTATAGAATTTGTTAGAAAAAATATCCTCTTTCTCCCAGTTGGTAGTGCGTCGCCCAAATCACCCCTATACACCATCCGCCCCTGCATGGATGTCACCCGCAAATCGTAAAGGCAGTGATGTGGCATGTGCAGAGTTCCTGGAACGTCGATCAGTTCACACATTACCCCGTACAGGAAATCTTCGGCACTATGCCGGGTAAGACTGCAAGTGTGAAAAGGGCCTATAAGTGTGTGTATGTGTGTGTGTGTGTGTGTGTGTGTGTGTGTGTGTGTGTGTGTGTGTGTGTGTGTGTGTGTGTGTGTGTGTGTGTGTGTGTGTGTGTGTGTGTTCGTGTGTGTGTGTGTGTGTGTGTGTGTGTGTGTGTGTGTGTGGTTTGTATGTGTGTGTGTGTGTGTGTGTGTGTGTGTGTGTGTGTGTGTGTGTGTGTGTGTGTGTGTGTGTGTGTGTGCGTGCGTGCGTGTGTGCGTGCGTGTGTGTGTGTGTGTGTGTGTGTGTGTGTGTGTGTGTGTGTGCGTGTGCGTGTTTGTATGTGTCCGTGTGTCCGTGTGGGTGCCCGTGTGTGTGTGTGTGTGTGTGTTTGTGTGTGTGTGTGTGTGTACGTCTGTGTATGTGCCTGTGTGTGT
>NC_079419.1:17858407-17950907 GCF_026213295.1 Gadus chalcogrammus | reverse complement strand
CATTGTATATTTGACATTGTCTGTAGAGCACACCACCCCTGAATCAATATTATTCCTATTGATCGTTTTCTTTCACATTTCAATCAACGGTTCACAAAAAAGGTTGGGCAGAATGTGGGAAGAATCTGCGCGGACCCAAAGGGAAACTGGAGAAAAGTGCCATACAAAAGGTTAACACCGACAGACTAGCGGTAATACAGAAGAACATAGACAAGGCCGGAGGAGCCAACAGAGCTTTGATGCGGTCCCCAGAAAGAATGGAAGAAGGATGCAAAAGTGAAGCTTGGCAGACAGGAAAAGAGATGTTAAAGGGGGAGTTATTTGAGGAATCGCTGGACAAAGTGTGTTTTGCCATTAGAAACAACTGTGATGGCATAAACGGTGTTAAGGAACAACAAAATGACTACTCTTTCAGATTTTCTATTTTTGTTGACCTACTAAGTACAATGTATTTTGATCGATCGTTACCTATATTATTGTTGGCAGGTATCCTCAATGTAATAACATGCTATCAATGAATGTACAAATAAATACTTTTCTATTGTAAATTCTCAATAATGGGAATTTTAATTCATGGTCCACTGAATTGCTTTGTTGCCATGGTTTATGGGAGACATATTGAAGGATTTTTGTGTAAATAAAAAAAAAATGGAACTAAAACCAAAGGATCTATACATTTTCTGTGGAACCTTAGCATGTCTCAGTTTGTTTGTTTATATATGTAGTTGTGTGAATGTGTGTGCATGTGTGTGTGTTTGTGTTCAGTGTGTGTGTGTGTGTGTGTGTGTGTGTGTGTGTGTGTGTGTGTGTGTGTGTGTGTGTGTGTGTGTGTGTGTGTGTGTGTGTGTGTGTTTGCTGTTTCTTTCTAATTTCTCCATGTAATTCTTAATTTGCATGTTAAAACAAAGTAAGCATGTGTGAGTGTATCCCCTCAACAGCTCTTCTGCTATCCACAGACAACAGATCCTATAAATCGCTGAACCCATTCCACATTGTAAAAGTGTCACCTGCAGGATTTGATGTTGTTGCTGTCCACTGAAAGGTCAGGGACAGGCATGGAGTCAATTAGCAGTTTCATATTAGCTCTTCACTAAGCCCCCTGAAGGTCGGTGACAAAGTGTTCCTTAGATCGCCGTACTGCTACTGCTCTGCAGGGGATGAATAAAGTGCAGAGCACCGACTCAATAACTCAGATCTCTCTCTCATTCATTCTTCTAACTCACACTAATCTGTTTACCTCTCGCAGTCTCTCTTCTGTATTGCTGTTGTCAGTGGACTTTTTGTTTTAGTTTTTTAATTATATAATGGTTCTTGCCCGTTCCAGTGTTCTACCTGCTTCTCTACCTATCTGTGGTTACATCTGCTCTTGGAACTTGCCACACAACCTCCTTACCAGAAGGGCAGTTTATCTATGACTGGAGTCAGTATCACAAATTCACAACAGCACCATGCTCTGGTAGAAAGAACTACAGAGTGCTCCCAATAAAATAAACCACACCTGGAAACAGCCCTACTTACCCACAGCTCCCCCTAGCAGGAAGCTTGGCTACATTACCCTTATCCCAAATTGTAATTCAACTCATATACAATTCCCACACAGTTCACATCACAACAGCATCTATCTCAGCACAGGCCAACAGAGCTCAGTTAAATATAAAAATATAAAGTGGTTTGTTTTCTTGCATGTATGAGAACAAGGCGTACATTTAATCACGTTCCTAAATATTCTCTCATGCATTTCAGAAAGCTCCCTTTCAACATTATCATTGAAGTCTTTGAGTTAGCTTTTCGCTTTCACTACGACAAACCGACAAACCACGGTTATGGTGAGAGTGTAAACCCCACTCGGTATGATATGCAAAAAGGCAAGGGTCTCACGCTAGTCTGAAACTCAAATGTACTGTAGTGGAATGTTTGTTTGGAGCGTTTTTTAATTGTTTAATGGAGAAATAAGCCAGACTTTGCTGACCTGAAGGCCACAGGGCTACTCAGATATACTGTTCTCTTCTCATGTCTCTCTATATTACTGCAAGCTCTGGCCTCTGCAGCCAGCCGACGGCAGAGTACCACAACCTACAGTATACACACACGCACACAAACACATATAGAGGTGCAAGCACCTCTATATGTGTGTCTATGTGCGTGGCATGCACGAAAGTGAGTACACAGGTGCCTGTTTGTACAGGATGCTACTATTTTGTGGTCTGTTGCCGAGATGAAGCTGTCACAATGCAAGAACTAGAGAACCTCATGGTATTTCCCCCCCTCCCCTCAACACCCCTCCACCCAACCATCCTCTCCGTACCGCCACGGAATCTTTCACTTCAGAAAAGAGTGATGCCGGTTGGCCAACGGAGTGGGGGTTTGTTGGGGTGGACCGGAAAGCCAAGTGTTTTAAAAGGCCGAGAACATAAACCGTCCATACAGTCTCCAGAAAGGTGAAGAACAGTTCCTCAGTTCTGTCAAGGCCATTGCAGAGTTATACGGACATCACCCATCAGAACAACCATCCATTTAGGCTGCTCCTACAGGTGGATTCCATTGATCCGGACTGTCACTCACAGCCTTAGGACAGCGGGGCTCCAACCTCTGTATATCAACATATAGGTGCTCACTGAGAAGATGAAGCTGGGATTGGTCTTCTTCACCCTCCTCGCTGCCTGGCCTGGCAATGTCTACTCAAGTGAGTCTCCCAACTCACCCTTCCCTAACAGCCATCAGGTTTCCTTCAAATGAAATAACAATGTGCTTGATGATGATCTATGATACATTTCTGCCTTGTCTTAACCCAAATTATGCTCAGCAAAACTAAAGTTTTGAATTAAACTCTGTTTTTCTTGTTTCATTCTTCTGTAGCCCATGGACCAGTGCAAGGATGCTGTCTCAAAGTGTCTGGAACCAAAGTCCCTGTGAATACGATTGTGGACTATAGAAATCAATCGACCACAATCTGTCGTATCGCTGCTGTTGTGTAAGTCTCGACACAACACAAGTCCCATGGTCAATACAGACCAGCGACCAACTACCTGCCAACGACAAACATGTGCTTTTTTCCCTTGAATTGAACCTCATTGTATATTTAACTTTATCCATGGAGCACATAATATTTAAATAGGATTCCTATTGACCGTGTACTTTCACATTTCAATCGAAGGTTCACAAGCAAGATTGGGCAGAAAGTGAGAAGAATCTGCGCCGACCCTAACGGTAAATGGACCCGAAGAGCCATTAAGGTGAACGAGGACAGACTTAGAGCACTACAGGAGAACGAAGACAACGCTGGAGTAGCCAACAGAGCTTCCACAGAGTCTCCCACATCAACGAAAGAAAGCAGTAGGCCTAGGAGAAACAACAATAAAGGGAGGCGTAATAGCAGGAATCGCAGGAGAGTGTGTGTTTTGCCAAAAGAACCCACTTTGGTGGCTTAAATGGTGTTAACAACAAAAATGTCTGCTCTTTTAGACGATTAGACGATGACTAAGTTATAAGTACAATGTATTTTAATCTATCCTTACCTATATTATTATCGTCAGGTATTCTCAATGTAATAACATGTCAGCGATGAATGTAAAATAAAACTTTCTATTGTCAATTCACAATCAAGTATGTGACTTTATTTTTTTATTTACGGTTCACTAAATTGCTTGGTTGGAAATGGTTTAACTGAGCCCTATTGTACGTTTTTCTTGTAAATAAACAAAACAAAAGAAAAACTTAAATTCATTTAATATTATTTTATATTTGATAGCTTATGTCATTTCCCCACGTTATCAATTGCCCGTCTTGGGTGGGCATTGACTTTCGCAGATTTAACATGTGGCCATTGCATTTAGCTATTTATTCAACTTTGAAAGGAATGCATTTTACCAATTATAAATATTGATTGAAATTGCAAACAAAGAGTACGAGCAAAAGAACCAAACCCAGGAACCCTTCTTAAAATAGGTTCAAAACATGGACTGATGTGAACTCTAATTCTGAATGTGTGTATGTAAGTGTGTGCGTGTGTTTGTGTATGTTTGTGTGTGTGTGTAAGATAGTACGTACTCGAAGATGTGACCAAGAAAACTTCCTAGAATCCTTGTAAAAGATGAAATAAAATTAAATATTTGTAGATTATATGATTTTAGATAGCGCATTTTGATAAAGAAGATACATTGATAATGCATGAATAATATAAATGCAGTCAAATGCTAACCCACCCACTCAACATCACCATAGGTTGACACATAAAAGCAGTAATACAGCAGCTATGTCGCACTGCTATCCCTGAAACCACGCAGCTTTCATGTGTGAGTCACGTTTTGTGTATTGTAGTCATCTGGGGTGTCAGTGCTGTATTATGAGTATGATTATAACTGATGATGTTCTTTCAAATAAAGAATTACAAGTGACCAGGGATGACACTTATTACGTAGGGACGGATTAGGACGACATGTGTTTCTGTGGGGCAAATAACGGAAGATTTGTTCGCTTTGCTTCCGCCCTTAGAAATCCAGTCCAGTATTATGATCAAACAGGAGGAACAAGAGGGGGTGGAAAGGTGAGGATGGATGACAGGCAGGTAGGGCTACTGGCAGGTATGCAGGCAGAGGAGCACCCAGGCTGGATGGCAGGCAGGTACGGGGTTGGTGGTCCTGGGGCAAGGAGAACACAGAGATTGTGAAAAGGATAAAACACGGAACACAAAAAGTATTTAGCTATCCAAAAATTCACTAGAGCCGCGACTGGTATCTAGCACTATGGTTAAAACAACGATCTGGCGATAAGTGGCTGAAGAACCAGGGTTTAAGTATGGCAGAGATGATGGAGATGGATGGCAGGTGTGCATAATTACATCATGACACAAAATACTAGTGGATGATTTTCTTTTAACAAAACTTAGATTTTGAAGTTACCCGAGGCTAAAAGTAAAAAAAGTATTTTCCATACTAATTTCCCCATACTATCAAAGGTTGGTTTCAAGTGGGCATTGAGCTTTACAGATTTAACAATTGATCATTGAAATTAGGTATTTATTCCACTTTGTAAGGAATGCATTGTAGCTTTTATAAATATTGATTGATATTGCAAACAAAGAGTGGGAGCAAATGCCCCAAACATAGGAACCCTTGTTAAAATAGATTCAAAACAATTATTTGCTTTGAAAGATTGTTGTTGATTAAAAGAAAGACAAGAACCACCACAGATCAACAAACTCTTAAATATAGATGATGCATTGGCAGTATTCATACTAGTATTTGATCCACTTAAGATTAGGATAAGATCTGAAGGTACCACATCCTGGACCCTCTTATTGTGTGTGTGTGTGTGTGTGTGTGTGTGTGTGTGTGTGTGTGTGTGTGTGTGTGTGTGTGTGTGTGTGTGTGTGTGTGTGTGTGTGTGTGTGTGTGTGTGTGTGTGTGTACGCACGGGTCAGCTCTTAGAACCACAATCCCAGGACGATGTGAGCAAGCAAACTTGCCCCCATTGGTCATTTCTGTCAGAGGTTAGAGTTTCAGTTTCATTGTATTGAATATTCATGGGAAAATCACACAAGAGGGCCATTAAAAAATATATAAATGTATCAAAAGTGTGGTTCACTTTTAATTAATATTTATTGAACCCAAGGGAAGTCACTATAATCTTGTTGATGGGGGTTATTGTTGTAATCATTTGTAGAGAGCACATAATGCAACATTCATTTTGCTGTGGTGCAAGCAAGTAGCAGAAACCAGACCCCAAACCCCCATCCATTTCCTCTCCGAACTCCCCCCCCCCCCCCCCCCAGTAATGCACTTTCTCTCACACACGCTGTCTCTCAATCATCATCCCTGACTCTCTCTGTCTCACACTATCTCTGTCTCTCTCTAGGTTCACTCCCACCTCTCTGTCTCTCTCTTTGGTCTCTCTCTGTCTCTCTCTCTGTCCTTTTCTGTCTCTCTTTGTCTCTCTGTCTCTCTATAGGTTCTCTCTCACACCTTTCTTTCTCCCTTTCTTTCTCTTTCTCTTTTGCTCTCTCTCTCTCTCGCTTTCTTTTTGCACCCCGGGGAAGTTTCCTGCAATTGTCTTAAGTTAAATATGTTGTACTGAGATGACGAGCGGATACTTACAAAAAATAAAACATGAAGTTTCAGGAGCCCGCAAACTATATCCGTAGACCATATTTGTACAAATACGTAGACACCGAGAAATTGTCAGTGACGCACCAACATGGCTGAATAACTGGACTGCGTTTCAATAAATATTGTGCGTCACCATTTGGCAGCAACTGGATGGATGGTCTTTCTATTGAAAATATTTAGTTTTATTGAGAAGAAGGCACTTCCACTACATTCTGAGCCGTGAGTGACCTGTAAATGTAATTAGTGTGGTTGCAAAGCAAACCACACTATTATTATTATTTTGTGTCTTTTATATCCTTCTTTGTTCGTATTTATACTTAATTTTCTAAAAAATAAGATATAATAAATAGTTTTTTAGGGTTAATAAGTCGACCCATCCTCACCCATTATTTAGTGTAAGCTTGCTGAAAGGCATAGAGAATGATTCCTGATGCTTTAACTCATCGTATTTATTTCTCACTAAAACTTACAGACATACATGGAATACAGGTACAAATTTAATAAGACATGAACATTCTTAATTATGATTATTTGAATAATTTAATACTTCATAAACTAATATTCATTATAAGTAATGAGGATCATTTATTATAATGCATAGCATTGTATTGAGAATCATAGTTATACTTTATCAAAATGAACAATGTAGAAAATAGTTTTAAACAAACGCAAATAAATGTCAATTCTAAATTGTAGGTTGATTTTTACATTTTGTCGACAAAATGTACATATCAAAATAAAGTATGGTAATCATCAAGTCAGTTTACAAAAAAAACATTGATGTAGTTGTTGTGTCGATACTGTCCCAACTGAACTACTACTTATGGCCTTCAACCTCTCAGAGGATGGAGTTTTTGGAGTGGAAGTGTGGCCGTCTCCAGTATTTTCTTTTGTCAAGGTCGGCCATGCTTTTCCTGGTCCACGGCTGGTTGGGCTCTGCACAGATCCTCTTGTTCCTGACTGTGGTGAAACTGCAGACAATACAGAGGGCAAGGTTCATAAGGGTTTATGATTGCTTGGTTGTAAAATAAAATATTATCGCCGTTGAAAATAAAAACCTACACGACTGCGGGCAGACGACATGATGGTCTTTTCTGCACATGGTAGCTTCTCAGTTTTCTCAACGTCACTTCGGTTCCTTTAATCTTCCGACAGCAACGGGCGACTCCACCTGGAGGAAGAAGCGATTTAGAGGATACAAATGTATGAATGAACAGCCTCCTCCTCATCATCAACTTTAAAGTAATTTTCATTCTAATGTTTTAACATTGAATTTTTTACACTGGAACAACCTTTTGTCAATACTTCAATTAATAACTATAGAATACAAAATGAATAATGTAGGTGAGGAAAGTATACATACCTTGAGCAGAGACACTGCAGGCCATATAAACAGCGATGAGAAGAGGCACAAGAAGGATACATTTTGACATGGCGTATAACGCTGATCTAGACACCAACGAGAAGGACTGATTTGATTTGTGTGCGATTGAGAAAAAAGGGCTGCTTTTTAAGCCCACCGACACACAGTCGATGTGTCATACGTTCCTTTAGTGATGGAGAGTGGTGTGCTTGTTTCCTACCACAACACTTCTACCTCTTGGCCATACCCTCCCCCCTTACACCTCCATTCTCACCATCTCTGGTCGTCTAAAAGTGTGAGAACATGTTCCATGTAATGTACATTTGCATTGAGTCATTAGGATGTGTGCATGGGAATGGAAAAAAAGTGTTTTTTTATGCGAAGCAATTTATGCAATAACAGCTAACGTATGGTCTAGTGCTGATCCTCAGAAAAATGGTGTTCATGGTTACTAATAGTTAATTATGACTGAATGTATGAATTCCATGGTTAACATAGACACCATTAGTAAACGATTACTTGACCACAGGTGCGCTGTGAGACAGTTGTTACTTAATGCATATAACTGCATGTAGTAATGTTAATGAAAGGTTAAAAGCAAGCCAGCCGCTGAAACTCAAAAGCCTGGTTCCTGATCCTGTTTCTGTTCCTGATTCCTGCAGTAAAGAGGATCACACTCAGACTGCTACCTAAAAACGTTTACCAAATCTGTTGCTGCCGTGGTTGGAGCAGCTAATACACCCATGTACTGTATGTGTTGTCAGTTGAACCCTTGAAGTCTGTCTTTGTTCTGTTATGATCCTATGGTGGAGAAGACAGAGACAGAGTCTCCTGCTGCTGGCTGAGCTCCCGGAGGAGGTCCACCTGCAGTAAGCCCAGGGCCACAGCCGTTGTGTTCCACCAGAGACTCATAGTCAGAACCACTGTGTGTGTTGGGTGGCTCCTTCCAGGGAGAGTTCAGACTGGATTCCACGACAAACATGTTGCTCTAAAGAGTCTAAACAGTTAGGCTGTCGGGCGTGGTCACTTCCTCAACGTCCTCGCTGTCTCCGTCGGACGACTTTGTTTGGCCTTGGTCAACGTCTCGGAAAACGTTTCAAATTATAAAGTGCTGCAAAATTGAGGTCCAAGCAAGCACTGTGTTGTACTGGAGGTTGTGATACATCGATGAGCGTTATGATTCTGCTCCTTTATCTTCATAAACTAATTCAATTAAAACATAACATCATTGGCTGAACCATGCAACCTGTATTGTTAGAAATAACATTCATAATATTTCTGCACACTTGTTGCACATGGATCAATCTGCAGAGGTTAAACCAGCCATCTCCACACGCACTCTTGAGAAGACCACAATCAGTAAAGTATTGTGGGCAACTTCCAAACAACAAAAATACAGGCTTGTATTAAAGATAATAGATTGGACGACTTCTCCAGACGGGCCATGATGGCCTATCTGGCATGATTTTGTATAACCAAGCAGGCCATTGGAATATTGAGTTACCAACAATATCAATTAATAATGTTGATGAATTGCGCTTAGTTGATGAATGTCCGCTTAGTTTAGGTTACTAACGAATATGCATATTTTCCAGGGTCTTGGAGAAGATGTATAAAGAACGCAATGCATGCTCCAAAGCAGCCCCTAAACAACGCAGAGAGAACAGTGAAAACGCAACGTACTAAAGAGCAAGGCAATGAAACCGTCTGAATTCCGTCTAAGGCAGAGATTCTGGAGAATAGTTGTGACTGACAGGATCCTAAGCTTCCTATAGCTCCTCAGACCTTGTGTTTGGTGTTCATCGGAAGTTCACCTGTGAAAGGCCTTTCAGTACCCTCATCTACGTCATCACACTTGTGTAATCATACGCTGAAACTGTACTGACTCATACTGCAATAATCACAATATTAGCATCAAACATTTAAATGAATCAAAGCCGTAATAATTAACGTTTGATTGCAGTCGTTACATTTTTAAAAGGAATCATTGTTTCTCTATCCATTGGTCGATGTACCTTGCAGTTCTAGTTGATCATGCTTTCTAAGATCAAATTGTGAAGCTATAGTGGTAAAAGTTACCTAGAAACAACTGTCAATTCAAATTTCTGACCGGCTGATTCACACTGATTGCACCAACATGTTATAGATTTTCTCTGTCTAGGTCCAATTTCTCAGTGATGAGGTTTGTGATTAGAATCACCCTCAATATTTCTTGGTTTTGTGGTCCTCAGCCACACATCTTGTTTGAATGCAAAACAAAGACCCAGGAGCAGCTACACAACCTCATTCCAGAGTCAAAACTAAGAAACACAAAGACTAATTCAAAATGCCTCAGGAGAACCAACAGGCCGATTTCTGTAAACATTTAGACGAATCAATGTCCTTCCTCATTTTGAGAACGTTCTGCTTTTCAGTTAGAAGGAATGAAACCATTCATCCATTCAGTTCAAATGGTCAAGACTCCAAGCTTCCCTTTTTATACCCTCATTATTTAAAAGCAGAGTATGCTAAAGGCTAGGTTGTGACAAATAGCTTCTGAAATACATGGTGTTCAACTATTTTAGATTGATGGTAAAAGTAGAATTAATTTGGACATTTCTGAGGAGAGCACTCATGTCGCTGAACTTCGAATAAGCCAGTCTTTAGGCCAGTTGAAGGCATGCTAGCCCAGGACCGGGCCCCCATATCAGAGGAAGAGGATTCTCAGAAAGTTGGGGTTTAGCAGCGGAAGTTGAGTCTGGCTCTTCTCCTTCGTGGTCAGCACATGGCATGAAGCAAGTCCAAGGCATTACAGTACATGCCTTCTACTCAAAGTGAAAAATGTGTGTGTGTGTGTGTGTGTGTGTGCTGCGTGTGTGAAAATATCTCTATGCATATTGTGGCAACCACGATTGTCGGCAGCTGAGTTTTCCAAAGGAGACGCTCAAACAAGGGTTGCGGGTCAGCGATTTTAATTTGTGTACCTCGCGTGGGAACAAAGGTAAAACAAAAGTCAACATAAGTTCTTCCTCTTATGGGTCAAAAAGGGGACGTCTCCGGGTCTGGTCTGGCTGCGTGGACGGCGTCTCTATCGCTCCCGTCTTCTCCCACTCAGTCCTGGGGGGAAGCGTATTGGCGTTGGTACGGGTGGGTGCGTTCTCCCCCTACTGCGTCTCTCCAACTCGGCTGTCTCCAACACGGCTCCCTCCCGGCACGAGCAACATGGCTGAGAGAGCCCCGAATGAGTGGAGGAGCAGGCTATTGAAGCTGCTTCTCCACCGGTTCCTCAGGTGCTCTTCATCTTCTTAATTGGCAACGGCCGGGTTGCCACACTCCTCCACGCTTTGTTGAAGCCTCGGGTGGCCTTTTGGAGCAGCGGCGGTCCGGCGCGTGGCATGGCTGCTTCTGCTGCCGGCGTCTCTTGCGGCAGCGGCGGCGGTGGCGGCGGCGTCTCTTGCGGCGGCGTCTCTTGCGGCGGCGTCTCTTGCGGCGGCGTCTCTTGCGGCAGCGGTGGCATCTCTGGCGCCGGCGGCGGCCTCTCTGCCGGTGTCTCTGGTGGCGGGGGCGGCATCTCATGCGGCGGCGGCGGCATCTCTGCCGGTGTCGGCGGCGGCGACTCTTGCGGCAGCGTCGGCAGCGGCGGCGGCGGCGGCGTCTCTTGCGGCGGCGTATCTTGCGGCAGTGGCGGTGGCGTATCTGGCGGCGGCGGCGGCCTCTCTGGCGGCGGCGGCGGCATCCCTTGCGGCGCAACACTGGTGGCGGCGCCGGCGTCTCTTGCGGCGCCGGCGGCATCTCTGGTGGTGGCGGCGGTGGCAGCGGTGGTGGCGGTGGCGGCGGTGGCGGCGGTGGCGGCGGTGGCGGCGGTGGCGGCGGTGGCGGCGGTGGCGGCGGTGGCGGTGGCGGCTGCGGCGGCGGCATCTCTGGCGGTGTCTCTGGTGGCGGGGGCGGCATCTCTTGCGGCGGTGGCGACTCTTGCGGCAGCGGCGGCGGCGTCTCTTGCGGCAGCGGTGGCGGCGGCGTCTCTTGTGGCGGCGTATCTTGCGGCAGTGGCGGTGGCCTCTCTGGCGGCGGCGGCCTCTCTGGCGGCGGCGGTGGCCTCTCTGGCGGCGGCGGCGGCCTCTCTGGCGGCGGCGGCGGCCTCTCTGGCGGCGGCGGCGGCATCTCTGGCGGCGGCGGCGGCGGCATCTCTGGCGGCGGCGGCGGCATCCCTTGCGGCGCAACACTGGTGTCTCTTGCGGCAGCGGCGGCGGCGTCTCTTGCGGCAGCGGCGGCGGCGTCTCTTGCGGCGCCGGCGGCATCTCTGGTTGTGGCGGCGGTGGCGGCGGCGGCGGCGGCGGCGGCATCTCTGGCGGTGTCTCTGGTGGCGGGGGCGGCATCTCTTGCGGCGGCGGCAGCGGCGACTCTTGCGGCAGCGGCGTCTCTTACTGCGGCGTCTCTTGCTGCCTCTGCGATTAAACCTTTGCAGCGCATCCAGAATGCGGCAACGCGCCTCGTGTTCAACCTACCGAAGTACTCCCATGTGACCCCCCTCTTCCGGGACCTCCACTGGCTCCCTGTAGTAGCTTGCATCAAATTTAAGACGATGGTACTGGCAAACAAGGCAGTCGATGGAACTGCCCCTGCCTACCTCCAAGCATTGCTAAAGCCACATACCCCAGCTCGATCCCTCCACTCAACTACCTCAGCTGGACGTCTGGTACCACCAATCGCTAAGAGCTGGCAAAGGCCGTTCAGCAAAGTCACAACTTTTCTCGGATTTGGGACCTCAGAGGTAGAATGAGCTCCCTGCCGCTCTAAGGACTCAAAAAGAACTGCCCCTGCCTACCTCCAAGCATTGCTAAAGCCACACACCCCAGCTCGATCCCTCCGCTCAACTACCTCAGCTGGACGTCTGGTACCACCAATCGCTAAGAGCTGGCAAAGGCCGTTCAGCAAAGTCACAACTTTTCTCGGATTTGGGACCTCAGAGGTAGAATGAGCTCCCTGCCGCTCTAAGGACCGCAGAGTCACTCACTATCTTCCGAAAAAGACTCAAAACTCACCTGTTCAGAGTCCACCTCGACACTGCATAGCCACCCTCCCCCTTCTGGCCACCATTGTACACTGTATTGTATTGTGTTGTATTGTATTGTATTATAGTACTTAAAGGTTGGGTATGGGATTTGCGAAACGCCAGCAGAATTTGAAAACACACAACTCAAATGGTCCTACCCCATCTCCTTCAACGCTGACTCTGACTCCACCCATTCCAAGTACCTGGACGCGCAATCATGCACGAGCGCGAACACAGATGCGCGAGAGCGAGCCAGGCTAGCATAGGTTTTCGTTAAACAACATGGCACTACATTCAGCTGTAAGTTGCACCAGATATTATAAACATTAAACGGTCACATAAATCATTACTATTTTTAGAAAATGTATGTTTGTTTCATATAAATGTATTGGAAGTCCTGGTTTTCACTAGGGTTGCCGCGGTGTGGACATTTTCACACCGAGTAATACACTCGTCTCAACACCGGTATAAACTTTGAAACTAGGTCAACCGCCATCTTCTCCGTCAACTCTCCTCTCACACTGTGACAGCGTCTGGCAGCGCGCCAATTCTCGATGACAGCGTCTTATAACGTTCTATATATAATAGTATATAATATAATTGTATATATACTATCATGGCAAAAAGCTCTGCGCCTCCGGATGGCCGTAGCGTGTGAGCTCTCGTAAGGATTGGGCTTTGCAGGTTTTTTTACCAGCGTTGCTATGGTTAATAATAAATCGCTGTCTATTCAATACTTCATTCACTGCCTCTTCCCAATAACACCGGTATACCGCGGCAACCCTAGTTTTCACCCAAGTTTATGGCAAAATATCATAGCCTGTCAAAATTAGCTAGATGGCCTTAGCCTGGTCATCATAGCAATGCTTTGGCCAACACTAGGTAAGCATAGTTTACTGTGCTCCATGGCTATTTTGTTTAACAATTGTGATTTGTGAAAGATTACATTTTGTGTGCTTTTCACCATTACCCTTCCTTTGATTTATTATGTTTATTTATTCGTTTTCACTTCAGAGCTTGCAGGTAGAGACCGCAGGTTCGGAGTCACCTGTCCACCAGCCACAGACAGACAGTCGTGGAAGAGGACGTGGTAGAGGCAGGGGACGAGGCAGAGGACGTGGCAGGGGAGAAGGCAGAGGACAGACCCGAGGACGTGGCAGGGGACAGACCAGAGGACGTGGCAGGGGACAGACCAGAGGACGTGGCAGGGGACAGACCAGAGGACGTGGCAGAGGCTTGATAAACCTCACTCAAGAGGACATCCATCGAGTTGAACAGCTCCAAATACAGCGAACCACACTTGAACGGGTATTTAAAACAGTTGCCAATGTTATGTTAGTATAAAAATGATAATGAACAATGGCTTTCAACTAACTTTTCAACATTTTTTAGGCCAGAATTCGACAGTTGACCTTGGAGCAGTCACATGAGTTACTGGAGCAGTGCCTGAATAGGGAACCAAGCATGATGTTCGATTTACACCGCCTCATCTTGGGAACACCGCCTCATGACAGCACCCCTTTGCCAACCCCAGAGCAACCCACTTGGTGTGTTTGCACCCACTGCAAGGATATGCCCACAGACACATAGAGAAAGTGCTGTGGGCAGACCCCAGAGAACTGTATGTCCTTGCTGCCACACATGGACTTGTTCATCTTGGAGGAAGGTGTCCTGCGCTTGGCCAGGCGTATATGGAACGATGTCCGGGCTGAGGAAGATGCTGCTGAACCCGGGGAAGCCAATAAACAGTTCAGATACGCAGCGTACAGACAGTATGTGGTTTGGCAACACGGCGCCTTGGGAGAAGGGCGAAGGGTGGTCATTCCCAGCTGTTGTGTATGGAGGATTCGGGACAAATACCCAGACCCTTTTAATCATTACACAGGCTTCCTCCCTAGCAGGGTGTAGTGGGTCGTATGCCTCAAAAGTTTTTGTTTCTGTTCTATATCTGTTATATGATCATGTTACTGTTTGTCTTTTTACACCGGTTCACAAGGTGCAAGTAAATTAATGTTTCTGAACATAATTTGTGTCTCGTCTTTACTAAACAAATAACAACCAAATGTCAAAAAATGTTTACTGCAATTACACCATGACAGAAGCCTATAAGAACAATAAGCTTACACAAAATACAAAAAAAGACGATTGGGGGAGTAATCCGATTTTTTTATTGTTCAATTTTTTGAGGATGGCTCCAGGCTAGCTCTGATCTAGCGGGGACTGTGCTGCAAACACAGAAAACACCAAATTCCAATAATTAAACCATGTCTATTTTCTTACAAAGAAATACATGTCTTGTCACTTTCCCATATCTGCTGAAATGTACAGTAAGTAGTAAAGTGAACTGATATCGGCATAGAGAAAAAGTGAATGTCAAATACACAGCTACTATTCAAAACTTCAATGGCATTGAAGAAACTAACCTAAGCCTCTGCTGACTTGCTTCTGCAAGAGTTCCTCAACACTTGGGGCAGGGATACCAGATAGGACTCCCAGCCTGCGTGGATCTTCTGGTCTTGAGGGTCTGGACTGTGCCAACCCCCCCGGAGCTGTCAGCCTTCGCTGCAGGATGATGCTCTGCAGATCCGGAATGTAGCTGAAGTCCTTGTCCACTTTAAGTGTGCACAGCCGCCACGTCCTCGACCTCTTACTGTAGCTCTTTACAAACCTGATAACAGAGAGATGGGACTCATCAGAGAAAGGTTTTCAGCTGAATGTAACAAGTGATAACATTTGTTTATAAAACGAATAGTCCACGGGTGTGTAACAAATGATGACACGTCACGTGTACACCAAGGCAAATGAAGGAAGCAAATCAACAAATATTTCCAATAATTAGAGTTATCATGACATTGTCTCATGTATATGAGAATGCCAAGCACTAGGCATCCAGCAACCCAAGTCTGCACATGAAGCTACACATTTACAGGAAAAGGAGGGGTCCAGTCTTGAAGTTATGGTTTTAGGTCCTAAACAGATGAGGGATATCCACAGGAGAAAGGTTTCTTGATGCAGAGCGAGAACTTAAAAGGTAAAAGGTAGGAAAGCAATTCATTACACAGCTAAGCTTTTAGTGAATGTATAAAAAGCCATCATGAGTCCCAACTCATGCATTTCACTCCTATGAACAGATTACCTTGGTACTAAGACTATTTTCAACAGCATCTTTCAATATTTGAAATCTTGCTGAGGAGTGTGATAGAACTATACATACTGTATTGAGCCGTCTTGTCTTCTCTTGGCCGGTCTGTGAAGATGGTGATTATAATCCAGGCCAGCCAACAATGTCCGAGCTTTATACCCTTGTGGTGAGAAGCTGTGGCGCTTGCTAGCGTACATGAGTATATGGTTGTGGAATGACTCCAATTCTGCTGTTGACCTGAGGGTGAAAAATAAATCAGAAGTAGGGTTTAGATGTAATGTCACCGAAGCAAATTTAATCAAAAGATCAGATCTCCACACATTTAGAAATGGGCCAATAGTGCCAAGCCGTGCATGTGGAGGACTGAGACTGGCTTTATACTACTACACAACTACTGTTGTTCGAGTCTACAGACCAAATGCATTATAATGAAAGCTCCAGACGTACAGTCCGAACTGCAGCCGGTGGTCAGGAGATCCTTGTTCCTACACAGAAACGGACTACTACTGACCCACATTGAGTTGGTCGATTTACCTGAAAGGAAGATACAGGTGAACATTTTTCAGCCAGCGGATGTCCATAATGATTTCCCGCCGTTTCTGTTGTGCAGGCGAATTCTTGACAATCCAGTCCTTTTCACGGCTGTCCACCAGAGGACCATGACGACAAGCACCGAGGGCCCATTCGTGTTCACCCGTGACGTGGTGCAAGAGTCCAACCCACATATCCTGTATATCAGTTTCAAACATTATCAATTTCAATGTAGAAAAGAATTTCATAGAACTGCACAAATCTGCAATGAGCATGAATTGTGATTTTATCCAAAGTTTGAGTGAGGGCCAGGCCCAAGTTTATTTTTAACCTTGCTTTATTCTAGAACATTCACCTCAATTTACAGCACAGAATGTAAAACCAACAAATGATACACCCAACTTTGAGTGTATAACTGTGTACTTACAAGGAACTCGTAGTAAGTGCCCGCAATCTTACAGCAATACAAAAAGTGATTGCAAATGTCTCGGTCCCACTGGAGCAAGATTGAACATGACTTCTGCTGACCTGCCTGGACATAGAAGCAATACAGAAACACAGATAATTTCATCACTTACTGGTACATGTAGTTCTATGCAGTTTTTTATTGGTCAATGACTTACCGCTACAATTTTTTTACTCAGGTTTTTGGAACCATGCCAGGGGCCTCATGTACTAAGGTTGCGTACGCACAAAAACGTGGCGTACGTCCTTTTCCACGCTCACGTTCAGATGTACAAAACGTGAAATTACCGTAAAAATGTGCGGTCCCTACGCCAGCTCCAGAGCTGTCGTACGCACGTTTCTACAGCTATTGTTCCTTTGGCGACACTTAGAGGTGACGCTGGGAAACTGGAAAAAAGGTGAAAACAATGACTCAGAGTGATTTGCACATCAGAGACACACTAATGAACAATTAACACACATTGCAATTATATGGGTGGCTATAAAAGCATGCGCAATGGATGAAGAAAATTGTTTTAAAAATGGCTGCGTTAGCGTTGTTAGAGGACATCGCAAATGGTCAAATCCGAAGGGCGCTGGAGACGCCGGGGCCGACGGAGGAGACGCCGGGGCCGACGGAGGAGACGCCGGGGCCGACGGAGGAGACGCCGGGGCCGACGGAGCAATCCGTGCCCTCTCCTTGCTTGTCTATTCAAAAATAAAAAAATTAAGTTAATAAACACGAGTCAAAGTCTTTAATATCCTGGCATCTTTACGCACGACTTATGTGTATTGCAAGCAGCCAATTGTATGACCAGTATAATTACAGCATTTATGACTTCAGCATATTTACCTTGGGGATGATCGGTGTCCCCTTCATGGACTCCCACCACTCCGGTGAGAGCTGTGTCACCGATCAAAGCGGCCACTCTCAAATCGAAGGGGGAGAGTTCCCCCACTCCCGTCCCCCCACCTGTTGCGGTCACGCTTCGGCGGTGGGCAGAAACCCTCCGCTTCACCTCCACCTTGAGGTCTGACTACTTTTTTTTTATTTCAGAGTGTGTGCGCTGCTGAGACCCCACTAAATTGACGGCCTCGCAAACACACTCCCACTCACTTCTCTTTTGTTTTGCATTTATCCCTGTTGACAGGGTTCCAATAGCATATGCTTGCGCATTTCTACCTCGTGGAGCAAAATCTCGAGCTCAGACTCCGAGAAGTTTCGTTTTTTGCCTCTGTTCATGGTGCCAGGTGATCGGATTAAGAGGTGAATCTCAGGTCCAGAGGCCTATTTAAATGAAATTGCATATTTAAATGAGGGCGTGGACAGGGAGGAGTTTGGCACCTCGGCATGTGCGCTCAATTCCACGTTGATCGAGATGTACAAAAGAAACGTGCTTGGATCCATGCGTTCGCACACTTTGATACATCTGAATTTATTTGTGCGTAAGACAGTTTCTGGGTTTTGGCGTACGCCAAGTTTCAGTATGAAATCCACGCAAGTCTTAGTACATGAGGCCCCAGATGTCCAGACAGTGCACCATCCCGATGTCTTTGTATATCCCTTTGCCTACAAGAGAAAATTACAATGTAACCACTGTAAACATAATCAATCTAACACTGAAAAAACACCATGTCTTATATGTAGCCAGCAACTTTCAGAAAAGGGTATTGGTGTATAACACTTCAATTTACTGAACAGGGGTCTCATTTATAACCGTTGCGTACGCACAAAAAGGGGCTGAAATTGGCGTACGTGACTTTCCACGCCAAGGTTGTGATCTATAAAAAAACAACTTGACGGGAAAATGTGCGCAGCCGTAAGCAAACCCCGACCCATGCGTACGCATGGTTTGGAGGAAAAGGAGAATTGGCGACACAGATGGTGTGGTGGTGAACTGAAATCAGACCGAAGAATTGTAGAGGGAGAAGAACGATTATGTTTTATCATCGCCCTTCATAAATTTAATTTCAACCCGTATCATGCGTTAAATCCTAATCAGAATAATTTAAGTCAACTGCGTTATTTCTCAGTTATCATCTCCTTAGAAATAAAAAAAGATTCTCTATATTTAATCCCGTCACTCCATACTGTCCACTGACGGCGCGACTGCATGGAATAAAGCATCTGTCCAACATGTGTCAATAACATAATATTTTTATGTGACACTGTAAACACATAATCAAATGTCAATTAAATCCTAAGTGTGGAAAATCAAGCCACACAAGCATCAAGAGTCTGCCTGTTACTCTTGATGCTTTTCATGACAAATCACGCATTAAAAAGGGGTTATGTTCAAGAACATTTTACGCGGGTGATTAAAAACTGATTATCCAAGGTGTTCTCGGTCAGTCTTATTACCGTAACCCTATAAATACAGAGGTCTGCGCCGTGGTGCTGCACTATATGGCACTTCTGGCGGACCATGCAAATGGCAGGATTCGGACGGATAGGGTCTTTACGGACCATAACGATTTATTGGTACATAAAAATATGTACCTTTATGTCAGACCACTTCTTTTTTAATTCTGGGACTGTGCGCTCCGTGTTACTGACAGAGTTCACTGCTGCAGCCACTCACTCTGCTTTTTGTTGTTGGCGATCCCAATCCCGTGACCGCCGTACAAAACTACTTTTCAGGCCTCCATCTCACTCACAAGTGTCTCCACTTCAAACTCCGTGAAATTTCACTTTTTTTGCTTTTCTCAGTACTTCTGCCATTGTTTCCGACAAGTCATAATACTTGCATCTGAGTCTGTTTTATATGCAGATCGCATTCATGAGGTCATTTGCATTGACCATTTATGGTTAAAAAGGGGCGTGTACAGGGCGGAACGTGAAGCTGATTCAGCTGCGCACACTTGTAGGCAGTCTGTGATTTATAAAGCAACGATTGCGTACGGTGTGCGTACGCAGGGTTTTATAAATCTGAATATTTTTTGGCGCACGCAAAACTTGGCTTCTGGGCGTACGCACATTTTTAGTAACGATACCACGCACAGTTTTATAAATGAGACCCCAGGGCCTTTATCCCTAGGTGGCGATCCGTGCACACTTCCTGAACTTCTTTACGAACATCTTTACGTAGAGCATCTATGGTGCAAATGAAGCCCTCCTTCTCCATGGCAACAGAATTTCTATTTGTCTCCCTTTTGTCCAGGTTGACAATTGACATTTTTTTTTGGAGTCATTGTCCATTGGCGTGTACGTACAGTACTGTGCGCAAAATCCCGGACTGTCCATGCGGCCATCACCTTTGAATACAAATATCAATGGCAAAAATTGTAAATACACAAAAGGGAGATAAAGGACAAGCCAACCACTGAAGGGGGTAGGAAAAGGCAAAAGGTCATGAAACCACAAACTATTGAGTAGTAAATAGACGTCTAGTTCACACAGGGTACATGTCTTGCAAAAAATTCAGTTGACTTTGTTGTCCATGACTGACATTTACTGACTACCACCTACTTTGTGACTCACCCAGGACAACAACTGGCCCTTTTGAACGTAGCTGGGCAATTATGGCAGATCTTTTCTCATTCCAGAACTCTGTAATACTGTCAACACAGTAGTTGTTTTGTATGGCAAAGAACGTTGATCGATCGACCATACCCATGTTCATAAACTTGAACAACAGTTCAATTTTGGCATAGTTATTGCCTGATAAGAGTATGTTGGTGGCCAACATAAAGTCTCCACTTGACATTCCATACTTCAAAGATGGCTGGGAGCTCGACCGCCATACTGTGTGGCCACGTGGACACATCTATGATAGCATAAAAAAAATAATGAAAATTAGAGCAAAAGCAGTCAATAACATAAACTTTAGGACATACTATCTCAATCTCATTTGAAATTTAGCTTCAATAGTGTGTTTGTTCATTTGTTCGTATTTGTAGTGAATGAATGAATGCGATCAACACGCTTCTGCAAATGAGAATAGACGCCCCTATCGTTTAATGATTTGAAACCTTGTGTGTCCTGATTTGCTTGCAGGACATCATTAAATCGCACGCAAGAAAGCATGGATATAAATGGGTCAGTAAAAAAAAGAAAATATCCTACCCATTCAATGATGGCAGCTGTGCCCCTGGTTCTGACACTGACTTCATATGGTCTTTCTGCACCGCAAATTGTTTTGGTTTGTGGATCCTTTGCTTTGCACATACTGACAGGGATAATAAGGTAGTCGGTAAGCTGCTTCAGACATGGTAAGCGATTGATGCCCCACGGCCTATGATGTCATCTTCAACCGCAACCCTCAGAGATTCTGGCAATGGGACATCTTCTGCACTGTTGTGTTGCACTGTTCCATGTACCGCCTCCTCAAGGCTAATAGCTGGCAGTTCCTCCAAGCAAATGTTGGTTTGTAGAGGGCCACCATACCTATATCAGATAAAATTAGAAATAGGATAAATTGGTGCTAGATACTGAATGTATGACAAATATATCAATTTTGAAAGTCCTTTGAAATGCACATGTACCTCACACGGATACGAGGGACAAAATCTGCATTGTCACCATCATCATCGTCTGAGTCAAGGTCCTTAGTGTCACCTTCTTCTAAGGTTGATACAGAGGCACTGTCCATTCCTGATTCCCATGTGACATCATCCCAGTCAATCCTGGTAAGGACAGGTAACATAAATGGGTTACAGTGCTTCAGCAATCCACCTTTTTTCAGTACTCCCCTGTTACTATCCATTTTACTTCAGTCCTGCTCTTTCCTGTAATTTGTAAGTATATTTTTGGGAAAGTGCTTGCTATATAAGTTAGAACCTCCTAAACAGGGAGAAAACACCAAGCAGTAGCCAGGAAAACAAAGGGCAAGCATTAAAAGAGTAATATATAAAAGTAGACTATGACTTACGTGGAATTGACAATGTCGTTGAATTCTTCTGGACTTTAGTATGTCGCCGCTCCAGCGGCGACATACTAAAGGGGATAAGGATGGTGTGGTATGACATCATATTAGCTATCACCTTAGTGGCAAATGTGTACATTACCTTATAAAGGCTAAAACTTTCCTGGTAGTACCCTAACCGTTTTGACAGGAGATGACAGGAGATGCCAGAGGAAACGGTCATTCCAACCAACAAACCGCATATAACAGACATAATCAGAGCAGACCATCATATAACCCTAACCCAAAAACAGATCCTGAAAACAATACCATCTTGACCACATTTGTTTGAATTTTCTGTATCATAAATTATTTGGTCAGCAGAAAAAATTGTACATATTAAAAATATGCAATGGGTTATTTTTTCTTTTTTATATGAACTAGTAGGCAGCACATTTAGATGTACTCGACAATAAATGAGGGCCTAGTATGACCACAATGTCAATGCCACAGAAACACATGGCTAGACATGTTAAAAAACATCAAAGCACTTTTGAGTCTTTTTTTTGGGACATACAGGTAAACTTTCCTGGTTTACTTTACCGTTTTGACTGTCAACCAACACAGCGTGTTTATGAGTCAATCCACCAGAGTGTTGGAATGACTGTTCCCTGTGACATCAGCAGAGGAAGTGTATTCTTGCTGGACCATCTACCATCTAGCAACAATGTGCCAGACAGCAGGAAGCAACCTGCCCTGGCAGGAGATGCCAGAGGAAACGGTCATTCCAACCAACAAAACGTATGTACAACAGACATAATCAGAGCAAGCTTTCTGGCAAGATAAATTTCTCACAACATTCTCACAAGTTCAATGCCATAAAAACTCAATGGGTGGCCTTGGCATAATGTATACAAAGTATAGTTTAGTAAGAGCAGTCTTTACTTTCCTGATCATGTTTCAAGTGTTCTAGACTCACTGGTCAGAAAGTGCACTCACCTGTCAGATGTCTCAGACGAATTGTTGACAGAGCAGGAGGAGGGGGTCGCATACCACTCTTGCAAGGGGTTGAGCTGATTTTCTCATAACGGTAAAAAAAAAAAGTGTATATTTGCAGCGTTTTTGCAGCGTTCTTCTATTCAAAACTGCACGATTCAGAGCAATGTGGAACAACTCCACTAGCACTAGACTACACGAGCTCTAGTCTCCATACATACATAGTTCTACCTAACAACTGAACTGTTCTACAGAATCGCTCAAATCAATGGGATGGTGTCGTGATGGTCCGCTCAGCACTGTACTCCTCGCTATTTTTATCAGCTATGTATCGTTTCCCTGGGGATATTTCCACCCATGTTTGAACGAATATTCGAAGTTCTAATATAAAGTGACAGCCCTACTACGGGTAGTTCCACAAATGCCTGAAGGCGCTTGATTTTAAATACAGTACATAGGGAAATACAGATTTATGAACTATAAAAGATTACAAGTCTATCGCCAGGACCACAACACTGCAATTGTTTGTGTTAGCGAAGCCAGATCCATACGCTAACGGTTAGATCCCATAAAGACACGTTAGCCATGTGGTTTTACTGTCGTGTAAATGACAAAAATACTCCATGACATGTAATAATTCAGCAATTATCGGCTTCTTACCTGTCCAGCAGAAAAAATGCCACACAAGCATCGGTTTTTAGACCCTTCTCGTCCTTCAGTTGCCGCCAACGTTCGAAAGCAGCGCATAGGATTATTCTTGATTTCAGTTTTTCTTTCAGCGTTTTTATTATCAATTACTCTCTGAAAAAGAGTTTTCCTTCTCTTTGCTGGTGGTGGTAGTGGTGGTGGTGGGGATGGTGGCGTCTTGTCTGCCATGGAAATTGTCTTCAACTGCTAGGTCCAAATGTGGATTAACTAGTTCAAGTAGCTACCGCAGGTTAACAACAAACAGGAGCTTGCTCTGGGTCACGAGCTCTGGGTCACGAGTACTGCACGAAGGGGTCGCGCGCGGGGCGCGGGGGAGGGGGAGTGCAGTACGACCGTTTGATTGACGTACTTACTGTCCAATGCAACTCGGTGGCTCTGGAAATCATTGGCTGGAGTTTTTCGAGCCCTGCCCATTCCAAAGATGATTGACTTGTTCAATTTTCATGTCAGTACTTCTAACTCAGTGGCTGTAAGTGGGTTATGATAAGGATTTCAAGTAATTTTGCAAAAATTGCCAAAAAAGCAAATTCCATACCCAACCTTTAAGTAGGGCAGAGATGATTGAGATGGATGGCAGGTGTGCATAATTACATCATGACACAAAATACTAGTGGATGATTTTCTTTCAACAAAACTTAGATTTTGAAGTTACCCGAGGCTAAAAGTAAAAAAAGTATTTTCCATACTAATTTCCCCATACTATCAATTGCCGGTTTCAAGTGGGCATTGAGCTTTACAGATTTAACAATTGATCATTGCAATTAGGTATTTATTCCACTTTGTAAGGAATGCATTGTAGCTTTTATAAATATTGATTGATATTGCAAACAAAGAGTGGGAGCAAATGCCCCAAACATAGGAACCCTTGTTAAAATAGATTCAAAACAATTATTTGCTTTGAAAGATTGTTGTTGATTAAAAGAAAGACAAGAACCACCACAGATCAACAAACTCTTAAATATAGATGATGCATTGGCAGTATTCATACTAGTATTTGATCCACTTAAGATTAGGATAAGATCTGAAGATACCACATCCTGGACTCTCTTATTGTGTGTGTGTGTGTGTGTGTGTGTGTGTGTGTGTGTGTGTGTGTGTGTGTGTGTGTGTGTGTGTGTGTGTGTGTGTGTGTGTGTGTGTGTGTGTGTGTGTGTGTGTGTGTGTGTTGTGGCAACCCGGCCCCGACACGGCGGGCCTGGAAGCCCAGAGGGCAGGTAATACGAGCTGTCTACCACCCTTTTCCCCCAGAGGGCGCCAAGGGTCGCATTGGCAAGGTCCCACTCAACGCCAACGGGAGACACCTGTGTACCAGGCCAATCAGACCCAGGTGAGGGCTATAAAGAGAAGCTGAGATTCAGTCTACAGACAGGAGGTACGTGACCCATGTGGGAGCAGAGAGCGGAGCGAGATTCCCTACCCGGACGGACCTTTGCCCCGGGACCCGGTCTAGAGAAGACCACAGGAGACCACGGAAGGAACTCCTCACCTGGATACCGGGACAGCGCGTGAGACACGGCCACAGCATCCCCAGTGGCTCACGGAGCCCAGACTCTTTATTTTGTTATAGTTTGCATTGACGGGTGATTCCCCTTTTTTCCGTTGTTTGGACTTAATAAACGTGCCTTGTTGGCAGTTTGAGCATCCAAGACTCTTGTTCCTTGAGCCGGGTCACCACATATGGTGGAGAAGGCAGACAATCCGACCACGCAACAGTTTTTCCTGCTATTTTTTTCGGGACCACCCGCCCCGAATGCAGAACCCAGACGGGGCCGCAGCTGCGGCCGCCCTCCTGCGAGACGCCGTCGAGGAAAGGGCCCTCCTCCGGCAGGCCGTCATACGGCTGGAAATGCGCTCCCCGGACGTCTCTCCGATCTCAGCGCCCACCAGCCGGCTAACCAAGTTAGGACCAGAGGACGATGTCGAGGCCTACTTGGAGGTCTTCGAGAGGACGGCTCGGAGAGAAAGATGGCCGGAGGACCAGTGGGCACACATCGTGGCCCCCTTCCTCACGGGACCCGCACAGCCAGGACCTGACCCCAGAACAGGCGAGTGAGTACCAGACCCTCAAGCAGGCGGTACTGGCGTACTATGGACATAGCCTGGCGGCCAGGGCCCAACGGTTCCACGACTGGCGCTTCGACCCCAAGGGCGCCGTGAGGTCCCAGATCGCCCAGCACGCGCGGCTCATCAGGAGATGGCTCGCGGGAGAGGATGGTCCCAACGCTCTCGACCGGGTGTTACTGGACAACACCATCCGCCAGCTACCGCCGGAAGCCCAGAGAACCATCGCCACCAACCATCCGACCACGGTGGACGAGCTGACCCGCCAGCTCGAGAACTGGCAGGTGGCCCGACAGCTAAACAGCGCCACCCGGCCACAGCCCCGCCCGATCGACACCCGTAGGGACCGGCGAGGACCGGAACCCCCTCGACGGATAGATCAGCCGAGACCACAGACCCGATCGCCAGAAGCCAGAGAGGTATGGCGGTGCTATAACTGTGGCCAGACAGGACACCTCGCTCGGAATTGCCCGGAGAACCGGGATGTGTCTATGCCCTCGGCCTTCGCGGGTGAGGGCCGGCCAGGACCGTGTCTACTCACCACCTGTTGGGCGCATCAGGAGGCCGGAGCCCCGAACCTCCCGGCTCGGGTGGGCGATAAGGACACTCAGGCCCTCATCGATACGGGGAGTGTCGTCACCCTCATCCGGCCCGACCTAGCCGTCGGAAGGACGGGGGAACCGATGGAGGTCACCTGTGTTCATGGGGACACCCGCACCTATGACACGTGCCATGTGGTCGTGCGGACCCCCCGAGGGGCCTTCACCGTAAGGGCCGGGGTCGTACCCAATCTCCCGGTGCCCCTATTGATCGGGAGAGACTGCCCCATCTTCCACCGGCTCTGGAACGCGGAGAGAGCAGTTGGTAGAGCAGTTGGTGGTGCCTCGCCCGTACACCAGTAAAGTCCTCTTCATGGCCCACACACACGTCCTAGGGGCACACTTAGGCATGGACAAGACTAGGGAACGGATCCTAGACCGGTTCTACTGGCCCGGGATAAAGAAGGACGTTACAGAGTACTGCCAGGCGTGCCCGGAGTGCCAGTGGACGGCCCCGAGACCCTCGATCCGGAGTCCGCTGATACCGATGCCTATCATTGAGGTACCCTTTGACCGACTGGCCCTAGACATTGTGGGCCCTCTCCCCAAGACCAGCCGGGGACATCGATACATATTAGTCATGGTTGACTATGCCACCCGGTACCCGGAAGCCCTACCCCTCCGCGCCGCAACCGCTAAGGGCGTAGCCCGGGAGCTAATGTTGCTTTTTAGTCGGGTGGGGATAGCACGGGAGATTTTAACAGACCAAGGTTCATGTTTTATGTCGCGTGTGCTAAAAGAGCTTCTCAGTCTCCTGCAGGTGAAGCAGCTGAGGACTTCAGTGTACCACCCCCAGACGGACGGGCTGGTGGAAAGGTTCAACAAAACCTTAAAGCACATGCTGAAGAAGGCCATGGAGATAGACGGAAAGAACTGGGACCAGCTCCTCCCTCACGTCCTCTTCGCGGTGAGAGAGGTACCCCAGGCCTCTACAGGGTTCTCCCCCTTTGAACTGCTGTATGGACGGCGGCCAAGGGGACTACTAGACCTGGCTAAAGAAGCCTGGGAGAGCCGACCCCCCCCCCATCGTACCCTAGTGGACCATGTCGAGCAGGTACGAGAGAGAATGGCGCAGGTCTGGCCCATAGTACGGGAGCATCTGCACCAGGCACAGCAGGCCAGGCGCGGACCTACAACCGCGGGGCCCAGCTGCGTCTCTTCCAGCCGGGGGAGTGGGTCCTGGTTCTCACTGCCGAATGCAAGTTCCTGGCCAAGTGGCAGGGACCGTATGAGGTGGTCGACCGCGTGGGGGAGGTGAACTACCGGGTGCGGCAGCCGGGGAGGCGCAAGCCCACCCAGCTGTATCATGTCAACCTCTTGAAGCAGTGGAAGGCCGGGACAACCCCACCGGTGCCGGTCCCCGTGGCCCTCGTCGCCCGGCAAGGCGTACCGGAGGTCCCGATGGGCAAGGACCTCAGCCCCACCCAGAAACAAGACCTCAATGACGTGGTGTTGCAACACCAGGACGTGTTCTCCGAGGTACCCGGGAGAACATCGGTCGCTCAACACGACATCCGGACAGAGGCAGGCGTCACGGTAAGCGTACCCCCGTACCGGGTCCCAGAGGCCCGTCGGGTCGCCATACGGGAGGAGGTCAAGAAAATGCTCCAGCTCCGGGTGATCGAGGAGTCACACAGCGCCTGGTCCAGCCCAATCGTCCTGGTCCCGAAGCCAGATGGATCATTTAGATTCTGCAATGACTTTAGGAGGCTGAACGAGGTCTCGGAGTTCGACGCGTACCCAATGCCCCGGGTCGACGAACTCATTGAGCGGCTCGGGCCCGCTCGGTACCTCACCACCCTCGACCTTACCAAGGGATATTGGCAGGTCCCCCTCAGCAAGACCGCCCGGGAGAAAACGGCGTTCGCGACCCCAGGGGGACTATACCAGTACACGGTGCTCCCCTTCGGGGTGCATGGAGCTCCGGCCACGTTCCAGCGCATGATGGACCGTCTCCTGCGATCACACCAGGCCTACGCCGCCGCTTACATTGATATCATCATCCATAGTGCCAGCTGGGACATCCACCTGAGACACCTAAGAGCGGTCCTGGGGGAGCTGAGGAGGGCGGGTCTCACCGCCAACCCCGCCAAGTGCCGTCTGGGCTTGGAGGAGGCCTCATACCTGGGCTACAGAGTCGGACGCGGGAACGTCCGACCCCAGGAGGCCAAGGTGCAGACCATCCTGGATTGGCCCCGCCCCACCTCCAAGAAGCAGGTCAAGTCCTTCCTCGGTCTGGTAGGGTACTATCAAAGGTTCATTCCCAGTTTCGCCACCCTGGCAAGCCCCCTACATGACCTGACCCGGAAGGCCCTGCCGGACCGCGTTACCTGGTCGGAGGTAGCAGAAGGAGCATTCAGTCTCCTCAAACGGGCCCTATGCTCCGAGCCAGTCCTACTAACACCTGATTTTACTCTGCCCCTTATAGTCCACTCCGACGCCTCAGAGGTGGGCCTCGGAGCGGTCCTCTCGCAGGTCCGGGACGCGGAGGAGCACCCGGTGACATACATTGGCAGGAAACTCCTCCCGAATGAAAGGAACTACTCCACCGTGGAGAAGGAGGCCCTGGCCATCAAGTGGGCCGTAGACAAGCTGCGGTACTACCTCCTGGGCCGGGAGTTCACCCTGGTGACGGACCATGCCCCGCTCAAGTGGATGGCCACCGCAAAGGATGCAAACGCCAGGGTGACAAGGTGGTTCCTGGCCCTACAGGACTACCGCTTTAAAGTGGACCATCGACCAGGGCGGGAGCACGCCAATGCTGATGCCCTGTCCCGTCGGGACGCATGCCTCTGGGCAGTCAGAGGCACCCCGGGGCTACATCTAAGGGGGGAGGAGTGTGGCAACCCGGCCCCGACACGGGGGGCCTGGAAGCCCAGAGGGCAGGTAATACGAGCTGTCTACCACCCTTTTCCCACAGAGGGCGCCAAGGGTCGCATTGGCAAGGTCCCACTCAACGCCAACGGGAGACACCTGTGTACCAGGCCAATCAGACCCAGGTGAGGGCTATAAAGAGAAGCTGAGATTCAGTCTACAGACAGGAGGTACGTGACCCATGTGGGAGCAGAGAGCGGAGCGAGATTCCCTACCCGGACGGACCTTTGCCCCGGGACCCGGTCTAGAGAAGACCACAGGAGAACACGGAAGGAACTCCTCACCTGGATACCGGGACAGCGCGTGAGACACGACCACAGCATCCCCAGTGGCTCACGGAGCCCAGACTCTTTATTTGTTATAGTTTGCATTGACGGGTGATTCCCCTTTTTTCCGTTCTTTGGAATTAATAAACGTGCCTTGTTGGCAGTTTCAGCATCCGAGACTCTTGTTCCTTGAGCCGGGTCACCACAGTGTGTGTGTGTGTGTGTGTTTGTGGGTGTACGCACGGGTCAGCTCTTAAAACCACAATCCCAGGAAGATGTGAGCAAGCACACTTGCCCCTATTGGTCATTTCTGTTAGAGTTTCAGTTTCATTGTATTGAATATTCATGAAAAAAAATCACACAAGAGGGCCATTAAAAAATATATAAATATATCAAAAGTGTGGTTCACTTTTAATTCATATTTATTGAACCCAAGGGAAGTCACTATAATCTTGTTGATGGGGGTTATTGTTGTAAGAGAGCACATAATGCAACATTCATTTTGCTGTGGTGCAAGCAAGTAGCAGAAACCAGACCCCAAGCCCCCATCCATTTCCTCTCCAAACTCCCCCGCCCCCCCCCCCCCCCCCCCAGTTCAGTGGTGAGTAATGCACTTTCTCTCACACACGCTGTCTCTCAATCATCATCTCTGACTCTCTCTGTCTCACACTATCTCTGTCTCTCTCTAGGTTCACTCCCACCTCTCTGTCTCTCTCTTTGGTCTCTCTCTGTCCTTTTCCGTCTCTCTTTGTCTCTCTGTCTCTCTATAGGTTCTCTCTCACACCTTTCTTTCTCCCTTTCTTTCTCTTTCTCTTTTGCTCTCTCTCGCTTTCTTTTTGCACCCCGGGGAAGTTTCCTGCAATTGTCTTAAGTTAAATATGTTGTACTGAGATGGCCGATTCATCCAACATGGCTGAATAACTGGACTGCGTTTCAATAAATATTGTGCGTCACCATTTGGCAGCAACTGGATGGATGGTCTTTCTATTGAAAATATTTAGTTTTATTAAGAAGAAGGCACTTCCACTACATTCTGAGCCGTGAGTGACCTGTAAATGTAATTAGTGTGGTTGCAAAGCAAACCACACTAGGCCTATTATTATTGTGTCTTTTATATCCTTCTTTGTTCGTATTTATACTTAATTTTCTAAAAAATAAGATTTAATAAATCGCTTTTTAGGGTTAATAAGTCGACCCATCCTCACCCATTATTTAGTGTAAGGTGAAGATAGGGCCTGATGAAGGGGGAGGATCTTTCACGATAAGCTTGCTGAAAGGCAAAGAGAATGATTCCTGATGCTTTAACTCATCGTATTTATTTCTCACTAAAACTTACAGACATACATGGAATACAGTTACAAATTTAATAGGACATGAACATTCTTAATTATGATTATTTGAATAATTTAATACTTCATAAACTAATATTCATAATAAGTAATGAGGATAATTTATTATAATGCATAGTATTGTATTGAGAATCATAGTTATACTTTATCAAAATGAACAATGTAGAAAATAGTTTTATACAAACGCAAATAAATGTCAATTCTAAATTGTAGGTTGACTTTTACATTTTGTCGACAAAATGTACATATCAAAATAAAGTATGGTAATCATCAAGTCATTTTACAAATAAAACATTGATGTAGTTGTTGTGCCGATACTGTCCCAACTGAACTACTACTTATGGCCTTCAACCTCTCAGAGGATGGAGTTTTTGGAGAGGAAGTGTGGCCGTTTCCTGTTTTCTTTTTCGTCAAGGTAGGCCATGCTTAAATTGGTCCACTGCTGGTTGGGCTCTGCACAGATCCTCTTTTTCCTGACTGTGGTGAAACTGCAGACAATACAGAGGCCAAGGTTCATAAGGGTTTATGATTGCTTGGTTGTAAAATAAAATATTGTCGCCGTTGAAAATAAAAACCTACACGACTGCGGGCAGATGGCATGATGGACTTTTCTGCACATGGTAGCTTCTCAGTTTTTCCAACGTCACTTCGGTTCCTCTAATCTTCCGACAGCAATGGGCGACTCCACCTGGAGGAAGAAGCGATGCAGAGGATACAAATGTATGAATGAACAGCCTCCTCCTCATCATCAACTTTAAAGTAATTTTCATTCCAATGTTTTAACATTGAATTTTTTACACTGGAACAACCTTTTGTTAATACTTAAATTAATAACTATAGAATAGAAAATGAATGATGTAGGTGAGGAAAGTATACATACCTTGAGCAGAGACACTGCAGGCCATATAAACAGCGATGAGAAGAGGCACAAGAAGGATACATTTTGACATGGCGTATAAAGCTGATCTAGACACCAACGAGAAGGACTGATTTGATTTGTGTGCGATTGAGAAAAAAGGGCTGCTTTTTAAGCCCACCGACACACAGTCGATGTGTCATACGTTCCTTTAGTGATGGAGAGTGGTGTGCTTGTTTCCTACCACAACACTTCTACCTCTTGGCCATACCCTCCCCCCTTACACCTCCACTCTCACCATCTATGGTCGTCTAAAAGTCTGAGAACATGTTCCATGTCATGTACATTTGCATTGAGTCATTAGGATGTGTGCATGGGAATGGAAAAAAAGTGTTTTTTTATGCGAAGCAACTGAATGTATGAATACCATGGTTAACATAGACACCATTAGTAAACGATTACTTGACAACAGGTGTGCTGTGAGCCAGTTGTTACTTAATGCATATAACTGCATGTAGTAATGTTAATGAAAGGTTAAAAGAAAGCCAGCCGCTGAAACTCAAAAGCCTGGTTCCTGATCCTGTTTTGTCCTGATTCCTGTAGTACAGAGAATCACACTCAGACTGCTACTTTAAAACGTTTACCAAATCTGTTGCTGCCGTGGTTGGAGCAGCTAATACACCCATGTACTGTATGTGTTGTCAGTTGAACCCTTGATCCCTGTCTTTGTTGTGTTATGATCCTATGGTGGAGAAGACAGAGACAGAGTCTCCTGCTGCTGGCTGAGCTCCCGAAGGAGGTCCACCTGCAGTAAGCCCAGGGCCACAGCCGTTGTGTTCCACCAGAGACTCATAGTCAGAACCACTGTGTATGTTGGGTGGCTCCTTCCAGGGAGAGTTCAGACTGGAGTCCACGACCAACATGTTGCTCTAAACAGTTAGGCTGTCGGGCGTGGGCACTTCCTCAACGTCCTCGCTGTCTCCGTCGGACGACTTTGTTTGGCCTTGGTCAACGTCTCGGAAAACGTTTCAAATTATATAGTGCTGCAAAATTGAGGTCCAAGCAAGCACTGCGTTGTACTGGAGGTTGTGATACATCGATGAGCGTTATGATTCTGATCCTTTATCTTCATAAACGAATTCAATTAAAACATAACATCATTGGCTGAACCATGCAACCTGTATTGTTAGAAATAACATTCATATTATTTCTGCACATTTGTTGCACATGGATGCACCGCTGCACATCAATGTGCAGCGGTTAAACCAGCCATCTCCACACCCACTCTTGAGAAGACCACAATCAGTAAAGTATTGTGGGCAACTTCCAAACAACAAAAATACAGGTTTGTATTAAAGATAATAGATTGGACGACTTCTCCAGACGGGCCATGATGGCCTATCTGGCATGATTTTGTATAACCAAGCAGGCCATTGGAATATTGAGTTACCAACAATATCAATTAATAATGTTGATGAATTGCGCTTAGTTGATGAATGTCCGCTTAGCTTAGGTTACTAACGAATATGCATATTTTCGCAGGGTCTTGGAGAAGATGTATAAAGAACGCAATGCATGCTCCAAAGCAGCCCCTAAACAACGCAGAGAGAACAGTGAAAACGCAACGTACTAAAGAGCAAGGCAATGAAACCTTCCACTACAGCGTCTGAATTCCGTCTATGGCGTGTGGTGTGTGACATCGCAATAGAGAGATTCTGGAGAATAGTTGTGACTGACAGGATCCTAAGCTTCATATAGCTCCTCAGACCTTGTGTTTGGTGTTCATCGGAAGTTCACCTGTGAAAGGCCTTTCAGTGCCCTCATCTACGTCATCACACTTGTTTAATCATATGCTGAAACTGTACAGACTCATGCTGCATTAATCAAAACATTAGCATCAAACATTTAAATGAATCAAAGCCGTAATAATTAATGTTTGATTGCAGTCGTTACATTTTTAAAAGGAATCATTGTTTCTCTATCCATTGGTCGATGTACCTTGCAGTTCTAGTTGATCATGCTTTCTAAGATCAAATTGTGAAGCTAAAGTGGTAAAAGTTACCTAGAAACAACTGTCAATTCAAATTTCTGACCGGCTGATTCACACTGATTGCACCAACATGTTATAGATTTTCTCTGTCTAGGTCCATTTTCTCAGTGATGAGGATTGTGATTAGAATCACCCTCAATATTTCTTGGTTTTGTGGTCCTCAGCCACACATCTTGTTTGAATGCAAAACAAAGACCCAGGAGCAATACACAACCTCATTCCAGAGTCAAAACTAAGAAACACAAAGACTAATTCAAAATGCCTCAGGAGAACCAACAGGCCGATTTCTGTAAACATTTAGACAAATCAATGTCCTTCCTCATTTTGAGAACGTTCTGCTTTTCAGTTAGAAGGAATGAAACCATTCATCCATTCAGTTCAAATGGTCAAGACTCCAAGCTTCCCTTTTTATACCCTCATTATGTAAAATTAGAGTTTGCTAAAGGCTAGGTTGTGACAAATAGCTTCTGAAATACATGGTGTTCAACTATTTTAGATTGATGGTAAAAGTATAATTAATTTGGACATTTCTGAGGAGAACACTTAGTTACTGGCCATGTCGCTGAACTTCGAATAAGCCAATCTTTAGGCCAGTTGAAGGCATGCTAGCCCAGGACCGGGCCCCATATCAGAGGAAGAGGATTCTCAGAAAGTTGGGGTTTAGCAGCGGAGGTTGAGTCTGGCTCTTCTCCTTCGTGGTCAGCACATGGCATGAAGCAAGTCCAAGGCATTACAGTACATGCCTTCTACTCAAAGTGAAAGATGTGTGTGTGTGTGTGTGTGTGCGTGCGTGCGTGTGTGAAAATATCTCTATACATATATATTATATTGTGGCAACCACGATTGTCGGCAGCTGAGTTTTCCAAAGGAGACGCTCAAACAAGGGTTGCGGGTCAGCGATTTTAATTTGTGTACCACGCTTGGGAACAAAGGTAAAACAAAAGTCAACATAAGTTCTGCGGCAGCGGCGGCGGCGTCTCTTGCGGCAGCGGCGGCGGCGCCTCTTGCGGCAGCGGCGGCGGCGTCTCTTGCGGCAGCGGTGGCGGCAGCGTCTCTTGCGGCGGCGTATCTTGCGGCGGCGGCAGCCTCTCTGGCGGCAGCGGCGGCATCTCTGGCGGCGGCGGCGGCATCCCTTGCGGCGTAACTCTGGTGGCGGCGGCGGCGTCTCTTGCGGCAGCGGCGGCATTTCTGGCGCCGGCGGCATCTCTGGCGGCGGCGGCGGCGGCATCTCTGGCGGTCTCTTTCGGCAGCGGCGGCGGCGTCTCTTGCGGCAGCTGCGGCGGCGTCTCTTGCGGCAGCGGCGGCGGCGTCTCTTGCGGCAGCGGTGGCGGGGGCGTCTCTTGCGGCGGCGTATCTTGCAGCAGTGGCGGTGGCATCTCTTGCGGCAGCGGCGGCGGCGACTCTTGCGGCGGCGGCGACTCTTGCGGCAGCGGCGGCGTCTCTTACTGCGGCGTCTCTTGCTGCCTCTGCGATTAAACCTTTGCAGCGCATCCAGAATGCGGCAGCGGCAGCATCTCTGGCGGCGGCGGCGGCGTCTCTTGCGGCAGCGGTGGCGGCGGCGTCTCTTGCGGCAGCGGCGGTGGCATCTCTTGCGGCAGCGGCGGCGGCGTCTCTTGCGGCAGCGGCGGCGGCGTCTCTTGCGGCAGCGGTGGCGGCAGTGTCTCTTGCGGCGGCGTATCTTGCGGCAGTGGCGGCGGCGTCTCTGGCGGCGGCGGCGGCCTCTCTGGCGGCGGCGGCTTCTCTAGCGGCGGCGGCGGCATCTCTGGCGGCGGCGGCGGCGGCGGCATCCCTTGCGGCGGCGTCTCTTGCGGCAGCGGCGGCGGCGTCTCTTGCGGCAGCGGCGGCATTTCTGGCGCCGGCGGCATCTCTGGCGGCGGCGGCGGCGGCATCTCTGGCGGTCTCTTTCGGCAGCGGCGGCGGCGTCTCTTGCGGCAGCTGCGGCGGCGTCTCTTGCGGCAGCGGCGGCGGCGTCTCTTGCGGCAGCGGTGGCGGGGGCGTCTCTTGCGGCGGCGTATCTTGCAGCAGTGGCGGTGGCATCTCTTGCGGCAGCGGCGGCGGCGACTCTTGCGGCGGCGGCGACTCTTGCGGCAGCGGCGGCAGCGGCGGCAGCGGCGGCAGCGGCGGCAGCGGCGGCAGCGGCGGCGTCTCTTACTGCGGCGTCTCTTGCTGCCTCTGCGATTAAACCTTTGCAGCGCATCCAGAATGCGGCAGCGGCAGCATCTCTGGCGGCGGCGGCGGCGTCTCTTGCGGCAGCGGTGGCGGCGGCGTCTCTTGCGGCAGCGGCGGTGGCATCTCTTGCGGCAGCGGCGGCGGCGTCTCTTGCGGCAGCGGCGGCGGCGTCTCTTGCGGCAGCGGTGGCGGCAGTGTCTCTTGCGGCGGCGTATCTTGCGGCAGTGGCGGCGGCGTCTCTGGCGGCGGCGGCGGCCTCTCTGGCGGCGGCGGCTTCTCTAGCGGCGGCGGCGGCATCTCTGGCGGCGGCGGCGGCGGCGGCATCCCTTGCGGCGGCGTCTCTTGCGGCAGCGGCGGCGGCGTCTCTTGCGGCAGCGGCGGCATTTCTGGTGCCGGCGGCATATACTATAGTTTACTATAGTAAATAAACTATGGTCTCATCTCATCTCATCTTCGTCCGCTTATCCAGTGTCGGGTCGCGGGGGGAACAGCTCAAGCAGGAGGCCCCAGACATCCCTTTCCTGGGCCACATTGACCAGCTCTGACAGGGGGATCCCGAGGCGTTCCCAGGCCAGTGTTGAGATGTAATCTCTCCACCTAGTCCTGGGTCTTCCCCGAGGTCTCCTCCCCACTGGACGTGCCTGAAACACCTCCCAAGGGAGGCGCCAAGTGGGCATCCTTAACAGATGCCCGAACCACCTCAGCTGACTCCTTTCTAAGTAAGGGAGCAGCGGCTCTAATCCGAGTTCCTCACGGATGGCTGAGCTTCTCACCCTATCCCTAAGGGAGACGCCAGCCACCCTTCTGAGAAAACTCATCTCAAATCTAATGTTAATCAAATCTAATCTTGTTAATATGCTTAATAAGTTGACAGAAAGCAAAAAGTCAAAATGATCTGACAGGCCAGGCAAAGCAGGCCAGTTGGCGACCCCATGGTGTACAATATGACAGACAACTCATCCACAAGGCCTATAGATGACATTTCTGTGATAAAACTTTAGTTACCTACCAGCGATACTACGTCGTCGTCGTCGTCGTCGTCGTCGTCGTCGTCGTCAGAATATCGACCATTCTTCAGTTTCTTCCTTTTCCTCTTCCCTTTCTCCTCCGGGCTCGACAGTTTGTCTCCACCATCAAGATAATGCCTCCTCTTGCAAACTAACTCCTCTCTGTTGTCTGAAAACGTCAAAATGATGACGTTTTCATAATGTGTGTTTAAAATGCTAGTATTATTTTGGGCAAAATAAAGTTTCTCTCTATAAATCCAGGCCGCGCACCCCACACTTCCCGCGCCTCACATTATAGGCTGCGAGCTAGGGGGCCTTATCGTGCCTACCGTTGCGAGCTTAACAATTAACAACGTTTTTGAAACGAAAACGTTTACCGTGATATTTAAAAATATTACCATATGTATGTAGTTATGCACATATTTTATGTAAACATAGTCAAAGGAGAAAAATACTTGTGTTACTTACCACTGACTGATATAATCCGTCCTGGACATGACACAATCTTTTCCTTGTTTGGCCAATTAACTTTATACGTTAAAAAATAATCTTTTAAATTTACTTACCAGCCATGATATTTTGCCTGTGTCCACAGCCCCTTCAAATAGTGCATATTTTGCCATTTTCTTTATTTTTCCGTAGCAAACTCGACTGTCAAATATTCAACGGACGTCTCACGCGCTGCGAATGCATAGCATATGTTTACAACCGCATTCGCAGCGTGTGAGACGCTCGCGGGTTTACAGTTGTCTTTTTCAGTTGTTCAGTTGTTTTTTTAGTTTAAATTTGTCTGCATTGACAGTCGTCTAACTGCAAAATGTCACGAAATTATAAACGATATTTGTCCGATTTTTCTATACCTGTGCCAAAAACTACAAGATGGTACAGAAGTCAATTGAGAACAGAGGAACGGCCAGCAAGTTTGACCGAGGAGGTAAGAAAAACTGGAATAAGAGCGCCTCCATGCGACACTTTGTCGAAGTAATTCCCTACAGCTAGGCCAACCTCTATTTGTCCACTGGCTTCCAGATTGATTCAAGGCCTTCATTTGAAGCTGAATTCTCTGATGACGGAGACCTTGATGATCAAATGAATACACAGTCTATGGTGTGTACACACTAAACACAAAGTTAATTAAGATAATGGATGTTAAGAAATTATAACTGTACAATTGTAATTTAAATTCAAGCTGCCACAAACAGCTACTTTCTATTTGCTGTGGGTATCCTAATCTCATTGGTAAATTTGGCTTTTCCAGATTGACTCTTCAGATGAAGCTGAATTCCCCTGTGATGATCCACCAGACCATGGTGAGCAAGTGTGTATACACAAAACGCAAACACACCTAGTTGAAATAGGGAGAACGGAGTGGCATATAAGACTTTATGACAGAATTCTGCATTGATGATTGAGTAGCCTACTTTATAAGTATGTTAATTGTGTGTCCAACCTTTTACTAAAATTAGAAATATAACATATTTGTTTAATTTTAATACAATATAGGCCTATCGTAATCAGCACTCGAGTTGAGGGGGGATGGCATCCCCCTTTGGAATTAAAATGATCAAAATCATCAATCGGTTATTTTATCAATTAATGTGGAAATATTACCGCTATTTCATTATAGCGGTTTCCTTTTTCAATTCGGCGCAATGTAGGGTTGCCGCGGTGTGGACATTTCACACCGAGTAATACACTTGTGTTAACACCGATATTACGAGTATAAACGGTATAAACTTTGAAACTATAGGTCAACGGCCATCTTCTCCGTCAACTCTCCTCTCACACTCGTCTTGCAAGCTCTCGTAGGGATTGGGCTTCGCGGGGTTTATTTACCGGCGTTGCTACCGGTCTTGTGTGTTCCAACGGTTTATTAGGTAGCCTATCTATTATCATATCTATCTATTATTATAAAAAAAATATTTTCTTAATTATAATTATATTATTAATTTCTACTGTTTTTTTTTTTTTATTACTGAAAAAAAAAAAAAAAAAAAAAACTGTGTTGCTGGTGTGTCCTCAACACCGCTAACATCAGTAATACCGTATACCGCGGCAACCCTAGTGCAACGATATACTTTTCCCAGGGACAGATTTGACAGCGATACTGCCTTGTCGGGCAGTATGCTATTGCGCAAGCACGCAGGCGTACTTGCGCCATAGTGCCTTCACGAGCTCTCATTCCACACCGTACGAGACAGACACTGATAGCGTGAACCTGTCTCTGCATCTCAGACATCGCTTCCCTTTCATTCCAACCCGTGTTTAACGCTAGTCTCCCTTCTCTGCCGAATGAATTTTTGAAGAATAAGAATCAGTTTTTAATATCCTTAAATGTGATGTATGCCTCCGATTCGTGTGATGCGTCCGATCAGCTGCGTTTTTGGGGATAAAATGAGAGCGATGACATGACAGTAGTCATCTCTCTTATTTTAACCCCAAAAATATATAATAATATAATAATTATTATTATTATTATCACACCGTTGGTCTCCCACCATATGCTGTCATCATCACAAATGATCTGTCCCTAAAAGTTAATATCCACCATCCCCCCTGGATTTTTTTTACAACTCGACCACTTATCGTAATAACTCGAGAACTGTGGTCTGGGTCAGAACATGCACAGAACTTTGACACTCATTTTCCATTTAACACAGCCCGACTTGACACCAGAGGATGGAACAAATGAAACAGAATCCGCTGAAATGGATGACGATGAGCAGTGTTTCACAGTGAGTATTTTTGTGATTGGAGATGTTATTCTGTGTGATGAACTAACAACAATAAAATCATGAGTTACGAAATGCAATGCATTGTTTCTGTCTGCATCTCTTTGCACAGAACATCTTCAACGATCCTGAAATCCAAGAGCAACCCATCTACTCTGGTGCATCAATTAACCGTGGACAGCTACTGTGCCTCATTCATCTTGAAGCACAGCATTAGTGGCAGTGGATTAAAAGATTTGTTGGATCTTTTAAATATTGTAGCACCTGGATGTGCCCCCACAAGTAAATACTTCTTTGACAAATCTTTCTTTAATTTGGCAAAACAATTCGAAATTCACCATTACTGTAAAATTTGCTCGCAATATATGGGTAAGTTATTTACCCCTTGCTGCAGTGACGGAAATGTTGATGAAAGAGTAAACAAAAATGAAAGGTATTATTTTCTCGTAATGCCCTTACGGCAACAACTGAAGGAGCTCTTCCAAAACACTACTTTCTACAAGTTCTTAAACGACAACAAAACAAATATGGGCAGGCATGGAGGACATTTACAGTGGAAGTATGTACACTTCAATACTTAAAACCTTTGTTGATACCCTTGACAATATTTCACTTTCATTTAATATTGATGGGGCTTCAGTTTTTAAATCATCCAATTACTCAATTTGGCCAATTATCTGCACAGTCAATGAACTTCCATCTATTATCCGTGGAAAGTATGCTCTTCTACATTCCCTTTGGTTTAGTTCTAAACCCGAAATGCCAACACTGTTAAGGCCATTTGTCAAGGAATTACAAGAGCTATTCACAGAAGGGTTTTCTTGGCATGACAACACTGGTCATAAACACACCACAAAAGTTGCCCCAGGTGTCTGCATATGTGATGCGCCAGCCCGTGCCATGGTACAGGACATGAAACAATTTAACGGCAGATATGGGTGTGGGTTTTGTCTGCATATGGGAGAAATAGAACCAAAGGGAAAAGAGTTTTACACGTGTATATCCTCACTCTACTGAGTATCCTCAACTAAGAACACATGATCAGACTACCCATCAGGCATCTGCTGCAATACAATCAGACACAGATGTTAATGGGGTTAAGGGACCTAGTCAACTGCTGCTACTTCCTAATTTCGACATTATCAAACAGTTTGTCCCAGAATATACGCATAGTGTTTGCCTTGGTGTAACAAAACAATTTGTCAGTATTTGGTGTGATTCAAAAAACTCTGCTTTGCCATTCTATTTACAACCGAAAATAATCCAACAGATTGACAGTTCTCTCCTCAGCATACACCCACCACATGAAGTCAAAAGATGTCCAAGGTCATTGTCCGAGAGACACTATTGGAAGGCATCTGAATGGAGGGCATTTCTTTTATCTTATTCCCCCATTCTTTTGAAAACAGTTTTACCCCCGGTTTATTATAATCACTGGCTATTACTTGTCTTCTCCATCTACACACTCCTCCAGGATAATATCCAAAAAGCTGATCTTTTGCATGCTTCCTCTTGTCTTACGCGTTTTGTTGTCGAGGTACAAGAGCTTTACCCCACATGTCAACGCAGTTGACATGTGGGGTAACGCAGTTGACATGTGCGGTCCAGTGTGGGCCAACTCTTCATTTGTTTATGAAGACACAATTGGCACTCTTCTTGAAATGTTCAATGGTACAAAGGCAGTCCCTGAACAAATTTTTAAGAGATTTTTTAACACAAAAACACTAATGCACCACACTAAATTATTCAACAATGCCAGTGATGATGTCTGTGATCTTTTCAACAAACTTGTTAACAAAGACAATACAGTGTTAAAATCATACAAAGTAGGTAGTGGTGCTCTGGTTGTCGGGAATTACACAACAAGAGTAATTACAGTGGGGGAGTCCATTCTCTTTGGAAATTATATAGAGGCCAGTGTCAAAGAATTCAAGAGATGTTTCATCCACCACACTTTATACACCACTGAAATGTATGCAGCAAATTTTAAACGCAATAATTCTTGTGTTGCTCTAAAAAACGGAGAGCATGGTAGCATTAAATCCATATTACTTTGTAAGCTCAATTGTGGTTGCTTATCAGCATGCAAGTGTGAAGAGGTGTACCTACACATTTTTAGATTCAAAAAGGATTCCAGACAATGAGGAATCTATGATGATTTCGCTAAGGTGAATACTGCTAAGCAAATTGTGAAGTTCAGAAAGACCCATGAAATACTTCTTTGCAAACCTAATGATATTTTGTGCAAATGCTTTTGCTACGTACACGATGAGTCAATTATTCTTATCAAGATGCCTGTACTAGAAAAATGTTTAAAGTTAGTAAGGTTTCAATTGTACTCTCTTTCATTGTTATTATATTCTGGCTGTTGTAGCCTATGCATGTTGTGCATTATGTTTTATATTTATGTGTGGTTTATGTTTCTACAATAAAATCTCCACATAATTCAACTATTTGGCTTATGTTTCACATATTCATTTTAGGACAAATTACAGAATAATGAAAATATATATAAAAAAAATTATATTATAGTTAACTATAGTAATCTATAGTGTAATACACTTTGTAGTGACTTACTATAGTATTTACCATAGTACACTACAATGTCTGGAAAATTACTACAGTAAATCCCACACCATATTGTAGCATAGTATAGTAATCTATACTACACTGTGTAGTAACTTACTATAGTATTTACCATAGTACCCTACAATGTCTGGAAAATTACTATAGTAAATCCCACACTATATTGTAGTATAGTATAGTAATCTATAGTATACTACACTGTGTAGTAACTTACTATAGTATTTACCATAGTACACTACAATGTCTGGAAAATTACTATAGTAAATCCCACATTGTAGTATATTATAGTATACTATAGTCATATATAGTATACTGTAGTAAATGCTGTAGTAAACTATAGTATTTTTTCCCCTGGGACACCAGGCCTACATTTCAAATAAACACAAAAAACAGGTCCTCACATATCTCTTTCTTGTCTTGATAAAAAAATCGCACATAAACCAAAAGCTGGGCATTATCTTTTACATCTGAAGACTCATCAATGGCTAAGGATGGGGCACTCTGAACAGCCGCATGAAGCTGTGACAGTGTGTCATCTGATAACATTTCGGATTTTCTGGTTGTCGTTGCAGCTCACATTGGGATTTGCTCTATTTTTTCACACAATTCATCCCTTTGTTTACCTTCAAGTAACGTCTCAGCAGCGGCGTTCAAGCACACCTTCACAACAGTCGTGTCACTGAATTTTTTTTTTATGTTGCCCCAAAATCCATCCAATCCATCCATCCAAAGTGAGCATTCATTTGCACGTTGCTGGCCTGTAAATGAGTGTGTGAAGACACTAGTAGACCTCTCATACTGAGCTCTCAGCTCGGATATTTTCCACGCTGTTACTTTTGACTTCTGGGGATACTTTTCCTCGAAGGATCTGTGTTTGGATTAGTAATGCCGCTTAATATTCCCGCTTTTTATCAGCCACTGTTTCAACACATAAAAGACACAACAAGGTTTTGTACTGCCTTGCGGGAGAATGAACATGTATTGGTCAATCAATTAATCTTTAAAATGTCTGTTTTAGGGGTCAAATTTCCTTATTTTCGAGCAAGCCATTTTCTCATTTCAAATCGCTCTTCCGGTAAACAAAAAATCACATATGTAACATAATCATGCTTTGTATAGTGATATAGCCTTTTTTTTTAGAAAATAGAAAATAGTGTTTGTATTCAAACGCAAACTTCTAAGTTATGCCACAAAAACCTCTGAGTAGACTCATATAAATACACACAACTAGCACCATGAATACACATCTAAAATTGCTTTGCATAAAAAACACTGTTTTTCCATTCCCATGCACACATCCTCATGTCTACGGTGACTCAATGTAAATGTACATGGAACATGGAACATGAAACATGTTCTCAGACTTTTAGACGACCAGAAATGGTGAGAATGGAGGTGTAAGGGGGGAGGGTATGGCTAAGAGGTAGAAGTGTTGTGGTAGGAGACAAGCACACCACTTTCCATAACTAAAGGAACGTATGACACATCAACTGTGTGTCGGTGGGATTAAAAAGCAGCCCTTTAAGTTTTTATCAATCGCACACAAATCAAATCAGTCCTCCTAGTTGGTGTCCAGATCAGTTATATTAGTTACATGTCAAAATGTATCCTTCTTGTGCCTCTTCTCATCGCTGTTTTTTTGACCTGCAGTGTCTCCGCTCAAGGTATTTTATAGTTTAGAATTTAAGTATTAAAAAAAGGTGGTTCCAGTGTGAAAAATGTCACCAGTGACAGTCCATTCAGTGCCCTCATCTACGTCATCTCACTTGTGTAATCATACGCTGGAACTGTACTGACTCATGCTGCATTAATCACAATATTAGAATCAAACATTTTAATGAATTCAAGCCGTAACAATTAATGTTTGACTCCAGTCATCACATTTTTAAAAGCATCTATTGTTTCTCAACATACCAAATTATTTAAAGGTTGGGTATGGAATTCTCTTTTTTTTGCCATTTTTGCAAAATGACTTGAAATCCTTATCATAACCCACTTACAGCCACTGAGTTAGAAGTACTGACATCAAAATTAAACAAGTCAATCATCTGTGGAACGGGCAGGGCTCGAAAAACTCCAGCCAATGATTTCCAGACCCACCGGCATTGGACAGTAAGTACGTCAATCAAACAGTTGTACTGCACTCCCCCTCCCCCGCTCCCGCGCGTGACCCCTTCGTTCACGTGCACATACTCAAAGCTCATGACCCACAGCAAGCTTCTGTTTGTTGTTATCCTGCGGTAGCTACTGGAGCTAGCTAACTAGCTAATCCCCATTCCTAGCACTAATGCCGCTTTTCCACTGCATGGTACCAGCTCGACACGACTCGACTCGACTCGACTCAGCTCGCCTTTTTTGCGTTTCCACCGCGAAAACATGGTATCTGGTACCTGAAGTGGCTGCTTTTTCTAGTACCGCCTCGCTCTAGGTTCCAAGCGGCTGAGCCGATGCTAAAAGGTGACGTCGGCAGACGGCCGGCCACTGATTGGCCAGAGAGTGTGACGAAGTCACGAGAGCGACATGGCAACCATGCTGGTAACAGCCATAGCAGCGCCGCAGCCAACATATTCCACTTCTTCAACATGCCAGCTAATAATACGAACACGAATACCATCGCATCGATGTTCTCCATTGTTGTTATGTGGGTTCTGTCCATGTGTGGGTTACGTAGGTGTTGTTTGCGTCGCGTACAAAAATACGTCACGGCCCTTTCGCGCAGCCGACCCCGCCCACGTCCCGGAGGTACTATTTGCGGTGGAAAAGGACCCGCGCTGTTACCGTGTCGAGTCGTGTCGAGTCGTGCCGTGTCGAGTCGAGCTACATGTGCGGTGGAAAAGCGGCATAAGACAACCCTAAACTCCAACCTAGCTAGCCTGGCTCGCTCTTGCGCATCTGTGTTTGCGCTCGTGCATGATTGCGCGTTCATGTACTTGGAATGGGTGGAGTCAGAGTCAGCGTTGAAGGAGAGGGGGTAGGGCCATTTTAGTTGTGTATTTTCAAAATCTGCTGGCGTATCGCAAATCCCATACCCAACCTTTAAGGGAGACAGAATCCATTGGTCGATGTACCTTGTAGTTCTCATTGATCATGCTTTCTAAGATCAAATTGTGAAGCTATAGTGGTAAAAGTTACATCGTGCAGCAGGGAAATGTAAACACTGCCAATTAAAATCACTGACAGGCTGATTCACACAGATTGCCCCAACATGTTATGAATTGTCTCAGTGATGACGATTGTGATCACTGTGGCTTAGCCCCAGATGTCCTTCCTCTTTTTGAGAAGGTTCTGCTTTTCAGTTAGAAGGAATGAAACCACTCATCCATTCAGTTCAAATGGCCAAGATTCCAAGCTGCCCTTTCTCTAACCTCATTATGTAAAAACAGAGTTTGCTAAAGGCTAGGTTGTGACAAATAGCATCAGAAATACAATGTGTTCAACTATTTTAGATTGATTTTACAAGGTGAATTAATTTGGACATTTCTGAGAAGAACACTTAATTACTGGCCATTTCATAAAACTTCGAGCAAGGTCACTACTCGGATAAAGTTGACCCTACCTGAAAGCCTTCAAAAATAAATGATTGATAACAAATAAGCGAAATTAAATGGAAATTATGCTTAGGCCAAATGCATATTATCTCTACGTGCGATAATGACACCTCATTAGTCAAGCTGTCAAACTGTCAATTAAAATACTTTTTTTTATTTGCACACAGTAAGATGATATGTCAGATGACATTAAAAGCAGGGATAATGTGATTATTTAATTTCATTTCAAAAGTTGGAGTTTATTGTTCATTTCTAGATGTTGATAAGGATGGAAGCGGAGGTAAGAAGGTACTATTTTCTTTACTCTTTTTTTTTAACAGTAAGCACTTTATGTGATAACATTTCAAAGAATTGAATCGATTTAGGTAAAGTTAACTTGGGCAATGAGAGAACCTCCACCAAAAGAATCTTTAGGCCAGTTGAAGGCTTGCTAGCCCAGGACCTGGCCCCACATGGGAGGAAGAGGACTCTCTGAAAGTTGTGGTTTAGCAGCGGAAGTGGAGTCTGGCTCTTCTCCTTCGTGGTCAGCGACGACAAGAACATGGCATGACGCAAGTCCTGGGGTCTCATCATTTATAACCGTTGCGTATACGCACCAAACGGGGCTGAAATTGGCGTACGTGACTTTCCACGCCAAGGTTGTGATCTATAAAAAACCAACTTGACGGGAAAATGTGCGCAGCCCTAAGCAAACTCTGACCCATGCGTACGCATGGTTTGGAGGAAAAGAAGAATTTGTGACACAGATGGTGTGGTAGTGAACTGAAGTCAGACCGAAGAATTGTAGAGTGAGAAGAACGATTATGTTTTATCATCGCCCTTCATAAATTTAATTTCAACCCGTATCATGCGTTAAATCTATGTAATCAGAATAATTTAAGTCAACTGCGTTATTTCTCAGTTATTACTCCAGAAACATCTCCTTAGAATAGAAATAAAAAAAAATCTCTATATTTAATCCCTTTACTCCATACTGTCCACTGACGGCGCGACTGCATGGAATAAAGCATCTGTCCAACATGTGTCAATAACATAATATTTTTATGTGACACTGTAAACACATACTCAAATGTCAATTAAATCCCAAGTGTGGAAAACCAAGCCACACTCATCACAATCGTTGTCCGTTACTCTTGATGCTTTTCATGACAAATCAGGCATTAAAAAGGGGTTATGTTCAAGAACATTTTACGTGGGTGATTACAAACTGATTATCCGAGGTGTTCTCGGTCAGTCTTATTACCGTAACCCTATAAATGCAGAGGTGAGCGCCGTGGTAATGCTGCACCATATGGCACTTCTGGCGGACCATGCAAATGACAGGATTCGGAGGGAGAGGGTCTTTAGGGACCATAACGATTTATTGGTAGGCTACATAAAAATATGTAACTTTATGTCAGACCACTTTTTTTTTAATTCTGGGACTGTGCGCTCCTTGCTACTGACAGAGTTCACTGCTGCAGCAACATGTTGCCACTCACTCTGCTTTTTGTTGTTGGCGATCCCAATCCCGTGACCGCCGAACAAAACTACTTTTCGGGCCTCCATCTAACCCACAAGTGTCTCCACTTCAACCTCCGTGAAATTTCACTTTTTTGCTTTTCTCAGTACTTCTGCCATTGTTTCCGACAAGACATAATACTTGCATTTTATATTCAGATCGAATTCATGAGGTCATTTGCATTGACCATTTAGGCTTTTGGGCGTACGTACACTTTTAGTAGCGATCCCACGCACAGTTTTATAAATGAGACCCCAGGGCATTACAGTACATGCCTTGTGTGTGTGTGTGTGTGTGTGTGTGTGTGTGTGTGTGTGTGTGTGTGTGTGTGTGTGTGTGTGTGTGTGTGTGTGTGTGTGTGTGTGTGTGTGTGTGTGTGTTTGTGTGTGTTGATGCGTGTGGGTGTATGTGTGAAAATATCTCAATTGAGTGAATTCTGAAGAAGTTAATGAAATTAGCAAATTTTATTTAAAGTAAAACGTAATGTATAAATGTGTATGTGTGTGTGTGTGTGTGTGTGTGTGTGTGTGCATGCGTACGGTGTTTGTGTGTTTGTGGGCCCTTTGTGGGCCCACAAAAATAATTTACCAAGAATGTGCGGCTAGGTAGATGGGAGAAGCAAAGTGTATGCGCGAGGTGCACAAGCAATCCGTATGCATCGCATGCGCATGTATGCATGCGCCCTTAAAATAGCATCTGAACAACGCGCCACTGACTTTAAACCAGGTATTTCCTGGTCAGTGGCGCAATGGTATTCAGAAATGGCAAAATACCGTTTGCGCCAGAACCCGCCTCCTCCTTCCGCCGAACCGCCCCTTGGGGCGCATGATCAATCCCTAATTTACCGGCGAGTGGCGGTGGTGGGAAAAGAACGCTCTGCGCCAGTTGTAAACTAGCAACGACACATGCGCCAGTGACTAAGTCACTTGCGCCGGATGCAAGATAGGGCCCTGTATGTGTGTGTTTGTGTGTGTGTGTGCATGCGTGCGTGAGTGTGTTTTAGTATGGGATTGACAAACTCTTTCCCATGAACCCCCATTGCTCTGGTCTGAAACTTGTTTTGCTTCCTCCTTTTTGCATATAAAGCAGCGCTCTGACCAAGAAGACATTCACCAGTATCAACCACCATCCACCACCATCACCAAAGACCTCCTGAAGAAGCTCATCTCCAGGCAGCAAGCATGCATCCCATTGTCTTCAGACTGGCCTGCCTGGCTCTTTTAGCCGGTGTCCTGGCCCTGATGGTTCAGGAATCTGGTAAGTCAACTTCTAGGGCAAAGACACCCGAGCACTTGGGTATTTGACACTTTGCAGACGATAGACAATCCTAATTTATGCTTGCTTGTGGTCGCATTGTCTGTCACCATGGACAATGCATATTTTTCCATTTCTATCAACAATTTAATTTTACTTAAAATGTTTGGCTGCAATGCTTCCATTGTGTGGGTCACTTAAGGCACCAATTGCACTCAAATCCTAGAAGGAGGGTTCCCTCCTCTGCCTTTCTGCTCAAGGTTTCTTCCTTGTTAATGAAGGGGGTTATCCTTTCTCTTTGGGGGACAAGTGTTAGGAGGTGTCATAATATATGGCCTGTAAAGCCCTTTGGGCCTGGAACTGTGATTAGGGGCTATACATATAGCATTGACTTGACCTGTTGTGGTTTTGTGTTTTCCTGTAGAAGCGGTGGACAGTAAGGTGTCCAACTGCTGTCAGAAGGTCAGCACCCGGAAAATCAACATTACCATCTTAGGATTTAGGTTTCAGAAGAAAGACCATCCCTGTGTGAAAGCTGTCATGTGAGTACCGGCTCGGACCACCTCATTCATGTTCAAGCATTCTGTGCTCTGCCACGGCAATGGGAATTTCTACTGGTCAGAGGTGTGCCCTACCTTTTGATTAAATAAATGGGGAATGAAGCAAATATCCTGGTTATAACAATATTCACCAGCTACCCAGGTATCTTTTTGTGGATATGTGCAGTAAGTGTGGTCTACAAAGTACTCACAGGTGGAACAATGTCTAGAAAGCTTTTCTGTTGCCAGGTTCTTCTCTCCAAGAGTAATTACAAATTGATCTTAAGTTAAATTATTGCGTTTCATGCATTAGTCCGACACATAAAAAAGCAAACATACCACTTTGCTTTTTCGCAAGCAACACAATAATAGATAGATAAAAACATTGCATATTATACCACCAGGTGTGAGTGTGATTAGCCTTACAAGCCGTTTCGAAAATCTGCTCCATATGACATCACTAGTGGGCGTGTCCACCTAGATCTGTGCTGGATAGATCAGTCTCCCAGCCTACCCAGTGGACTGAAGTAAACGTTGCTCATCTATCCAGCACAGATCTAGGTGGACACGCCCAGTCCCTTTAATATTGTTACATGTTTTGTCAAATGATTGGATTCTTGAGCAGTAGTAAAGTAGAGGCTTGGATGATTGGCGACCCCTCTGCTTGCATCACCCTGCTGGGGACGCTCTGCCATGATGACCGCCTCGCAGTACATTTTCACTTGCAAAATGTATCCCCCGGCCCCAACACATTGCGTCTGGGGATAAAACCCCCGACGCAATGTACTCATTGTACATTGAATCAGAATCAAGGACCAAAACTATTTTGTTTAAAAGTGAGGATTTAGCGCTAGGTTGTCATGACCACAGAGGTTCATATTGATCTTCATTTGGATGTTGATTGAAGGATGCTGTTCCCCTGTCCTCCATGCAGCTTTAAGACCACAGAAGGAGAAAAATGCATCCACTGGAAGCCGGACTGGGTGAAGGCCAAGGTCAAGGAGCTGCGGTGAGTTGTCTCCTCTGATCAGTTTCCACAACACACACGCACACGCACATGCACACACACACACACACACACACCCACATAAACTAAAAATAATTCAGCACTTTTGTGGACATGAAAGCGGTTCATTGGTTAATTCTTTGGTGTTTAAACGTTGTTATGATTGTGTTTCTACAGGGCAGCAAACAAAAACTCCACAAATGCTGCGCCAACCACTCTGTGATCTCACTGCTTACCATGACCGTCAAGCCACTGATTTCCCATTAACATATTCAAAGTTAAAATGTATTTATTAAAATATTATCTTATATGATGGTCCAGAATATTGTATATAGCAAACATATTGAGATACAAATAATGTATTCATCAACTTTTTAAGAAAAGCAAAAAAATCAATTAGAGCTAAGCCTAACTAGTCAATAACGGCTTGGTAGTGCACTCCGGTGGAAAAATCATCATTAACTGTGCACAAGGCATGTACAGTAATGCTTTGAGCGTGCGTCATGCCATGTGCTGGTCTTCGCTCTACATTTGTCCTCTCCGGTATTGGCCTTCAAGATCACTGCTTAAAAAGAAGAACCTGACCAGGAAGGAGAAGAGACAGACTCCACTTCCCCTGCCAAACCACAACTTTCTCAGAGTCCTCTTCCTCCCATGTGGGGCCAGGTCCTGGCAGAGCAAGCCTTCAACTGGCCTAAAGATTCTTTATTTGGAGGTCCTCTCATTGCCCAAATTAACGTTACCTAATTCTTTGAAATACAATAAAATTGTCATTGTTTGAAATTCGTACCCTCTTACCACCGCTTCCATCCTTATTAACATCTTGAAGTAAACGAAAAACTTCATAGCATTGATATGAAATAATACAATCACATTATCCATGCTTGATATCATCTGACATCTACAAACCACCAAAAAAAAGTATTTTAATGAAAGACCAAAAGCTTTGTAACCTCTGTGTGATGGGCGATATGTTAAGTATTCAGACAGTGGCATTAACTCCTAACTCTTCCATCTTACCGTGCTTGCAATAGGCCTATAAATTGAATATTGATTGTTTAATGAACGCGTACTTGTTAAGTGCAGCGTAGCCTGTAGCTTTTCCTTAATTTACCTTGAAGCTGAAGTGGATTATTGTAGTGTAGGTCACGGAACTGTGCACATTTCTTTTCTACCGGAGCTTCCTCGTCTCGTTCAGCTGTTCTGATGCTCTTCAGCAGAACCTCAGTAGGTATCTGAGAAGGTGTGCTGAAGAGTGTTCCCCATGAAGAGATGGTACAGAGCCAGAGCACCACCGCTCAGTTCTGGAACTGCTCATTGTTGCAGAAGAGTGACAGTTCAGTTGTCAGCGGTAGGTAAGCCTGCATGGGAAATGCCTGTTGTACTGTGAGAATGTGTCACTGCCGCAGTGCAGCGGCTTGTGAAGGAGAACCGCTGTTTTTTTTTTAAGAAAAGTCATTATTACCATATATCATTAAATAATATATATCAAAACCATGGATCAAGGTATGCGTTGATTTGATAGGGACAAAACCCCGTCTGCCTCCCTGTGTCCAGCGCTTGGGTCCCATCGCCCCGCCCCTTAATAAAAGCTAGGCTATTCTATAATGTAGGGCCTACTTTTAGGCATGTGCCAACTTTTCTGCTCAATATCGCACTACTTTAAGAAAAAATATTGTTAAAGACCAACACACACATACGTGATCTTTGACAAATTACATTACAGTTTTTTTCAATTGCTTGAATAAGTTTTGCAAAATTTGTCTCATTGTGTCAAAACTCAACACACAAGCAAATAAGACATCAACACTGGGAAATAAACCATTCACATCTATGTCAAATTGAAACTCGGCTATCGAAAGCTAACAATTCTTTGTAAAAATGGCACTCTGATGTCAAAATGAAACACACTTGCATCATATGAATACACTTTCAGATCAGCAGCAACACACTGGTCTACTTTATATAAAACACTGCTGTCTTTCATGTTCACTGTTTTTATTCAGTTCCACAGAGGGCACGTTTTCACCACAACCAAAATAAATACTAAATACTGTACATTGCAGTAAAGACAGTTTGAGCAAAAATAAATAAATAAATAAACCCTATTGCACTGTGAACACAGAAAAACATGGCAATTGTGCATGGGTGGGCTTATGGACCCTGCCGTCTGTTGGGGTCTGGCCATAGGATCTCATCAACATCGCAAGCAATATTATCTTCCGCTAAGCATCGGGGAAAATATTGCCTTGTGTGCCGAATCCATCCAAGGATTGACCCTATGTTGATGTCTCCGCAGGCCTGTTCCATTGCCTGCAGAAGAGGCATGCGAGCATGAGGTTGGCGGTCATATACGCACCATCTCCAAGCCGAAAATAACACTTACCTGTACATATTCACGTCGAAGTCCTTTTACCCTGACACTGTTTCTCTCAAATGGGACCCTGTACAATTGCTTCATGGTAATTTGGTGCTTTACCATGATGCGTCTGATATTGGAAATGCTCACTCGTTCTATGTTATTGAATACATCTCTATCTGCAAGTATTTGTTGCTGTAGCTGGTTGAGACGGATTGCATTGTTTGCTCGGACCAGGTCCACAATGGCAAGTTTCTGCTGTTGGGTGAACAGGCGTTGGCATCCGCCCCCAGAAGGTCTTCTAGTCATTCTATAGAAAAAAGCAACCACGAAATGTTACTGTATTGGTTTGCTTCTTTTTTATAGTACTGCATATAATGTACTTTACTGTCTATACCATAGAAAGTACTGAAACATCTCAATATAAGTAATCACAAAACTACCACTTTCGTTCAAAAAGGAGCATTAGCCACCCTGCAATACAGTACATGTGATATGGTACAGTACTGCAAATATTCTCCACCAAAGTCCACCAAAGTTGCTTTTATGTCATCGGAAATAATGTTCCGTGCACAGCCTCTTCCACCACGTCCTCCTCTATGTCTCTGTCCTCCTCTTCCTCCTCTACCTCTGCCTCTTGCTCTTGCTGCATCCATGCTTGCAAAGTTCTAAAAATGGCTTAACTGAGGCCTTTTTGTAGCTGGCTGATTGGTGTTCAGTTTTGGAAGAAAGTGTTTTAAGGTGTGTATTTAAGTATTTTCAATAAACCAATGTGTTTAGGATTTTGAATAGATGTGTTTTCCCAATGGTACAATGAGACGTCATTTTTTAATTAAGTGTCTTATGTATGAAATAGTGTGTAGTGTGCAGGAGCAAGTGTGTTGCAGAAAGGAGAAAGTGTGTTGCACAATTGCAACTAAAGTGCAAAGCAGCGCTGTTGTTTAAGGAATGGTTACATGTGTTTAAGGTATAGAAACAAAAACTTCAAGTTGTGTTACTTTGGTCTAAGCATGTGTCTATAGTGTTCAAGCAATTGAAAAAAACGATTAGGTTTTATTTTTGGATAAAAATAAATAGCCCCACATATAAAAGGAGGTTGTTCGCCAAACAAAAAGGAATCAACCAACTCATAACTTCCTCGAATGTGATCAGTTCCTGTTTGACAAATAAACCCCCCTCATTATCATAAAACTCCCTCATTAGTAGGCTGTCTCGGAGTCTGCGTGCATGCTGCACGAATAAGTGTGTGTGTGTGTGTGTGTGTGTGTGTGTGTGTGTGTGTGTGTGTGTGTGTGTGTGTGTGTCTGTGTGTGTCTGTGTGTGTGTGCGGTGTGTGTGAGCATGCATGTTTGTGTGTGCGTGTGTCAGTGATGGAATCCGAGCTTCGCTCACATAAGTTCATTTTTCTAACTTGTCAATTTCTCTACAGATCAAATTATTAAAGGGAGACAGAATCCATTGGTCGATGTACCTTGCAGTTCTAATTGATCATGCTTTCTAAGATCAAATTGTGCAGCCATAGTAGTAGAAGTAACATAGTGCAGCGGGGAAAGGAAACTACTGTCAATTAAAATCACTGACCGGTTGATTCACACTGATTGCACCAACCAATGCTATAGATTTTCTCTGACTAGGTCAATTGTCTCAGTGATGATGATTGTGATCAGAATCACAATCAATATTTCTTGATTTCAGGGTCCTCAGACAGAGATCTTGTTTGAATGCAAAACAAAGACCTAGGGGCAGCTACACAACATCATTTCAGTCAAAACTAAGAAACACAAAAACTAATTCAAAATGCCTCAGGAGAACCAACAGGCCATTTTCCGTTAACATTTCGACGAATCAATGTCCTTCCTCATTTTGAGAAAGTTCTGTTTTTCAATTAGAAGTAATGGTTTCATTCCTTCTAACACACATTGTGTGTTTGTGTGTGTGTGCGTGCGTGTGTTTTAGTTCTAGGAATGGGATTGATCAAGTCAGTACCCCGAGCCCTCACAGCTCTGGTGAAACAGGTTTTGCTTCCTCCTTTTTGCATATAAAGCAGAGCTCTGACCAAGAAGACATCCACCAGCATCAACCACCATCCACCACCATCACCAAAGACCTCCTGAAGAAGCTCATCTCCAGGCAGCAAGCATGCATCACATCGTCTTCAGAATGGCCTGCCTGGCTCTTTTAGCCGGTGTCCTGGCCCTGATGGTTCAGGAATCTGGTAAGTCAACTTCTAGGGCAAAGACACCCGAGCACCTGGGCATTTGACACTTTGCAGACGATAGACAATCCTAATTTATGCTTGCTTGTGGTCGCATTGTCTGTCACCATGGACAATGCATATTTTTCCATTTCTATCAACAATTGAATTTGACTTCAAATGTTTGGCTGCAATGCTTCCATTGTGTGGGTCACACACCAATTGCACTCAAATCCTAGAAGGAGGGATCCCTCCTCTGCCTTTCTGCTCAATGTTTCTTCCTTGTTAATGAAGGGGGTTATCCTTTCTCTTTGGGGGACAAGGGTTAGGAGGTGTCATAATATATGGCCTGTAAAGCCCTTTGGGCCTGGAACTGTGATTAGGGGCTATACATATAGCATTGACTTGACCTGTTGTGGTTTTGTGTTTTCCTGTAGAAGCGGTGGGCGATAAGGTGTCCGAATGCTGTAAGAAAGTCAGCACCCGGAAAATCAACATTACCATCTCAGGATTTAGGTATCAGAAGAAAGACCCTCCCTGTGTGAAAGCTGTCATGTGAGTACCGGCTCGGACCACCTCATTCATGTTCAAGCATTCTGTGCTCTGCCATGGCAATGGGAATTTCTACGGCTAAGAGGTGTGCCCTACTTTTTGGATTAAATAAATGGGGAATGAAGCGAATATCCTGGTTATAACAATATTCAACAGCTAACCAGGTATCTTTTTGTGGATATGTGCAGTATTCATTCCTTTTGAGAAATCTTAAGTGTGGTCTACAAAGTACTCACAGGTGGAACTATGTCTAGAAAGCTTTTCTGTTGCCAGGTTCTTCTCTCTAAGAGTAATTACAAATTGATCTTACGTTAAATTATTGCGTTTCATGCATTAGTCGGACACATAAATAAACAAACATACCACTTTGCTTTTTCGCAAGCAACACAATAATAGATAGATAAAAACATTGATAATCTAATTTAAAGGAGGCATATTTTGTAGGGGTGTGCATTGGCACTGCCCTCACGATTCGATTCGATTCGATTCTACCATGCATTGCGATGCATCAAAATTTTATTGCACACAATAAGGCAAATTTTTTCACCTTCCACTCCCAGACCTACTGCAATTAAATGCCAGGCTTTGTCCTTTCTGACCTTTCTGAAATATATCATCCTTTTCTGACAAAGGATGATATGCAGTATTTTATAAATTATTTATGTTGCTCCACTTTGACAATCAGTCTCTCGTCGTACATGTTGCCGACCATCTGAGACCCTTTGATTGATTGACTGCTGACCTGGTGCCCCCGGTCATGACGTTATGTTGATGTGAAGTTGTGATAGGCTACATGAGCTGAGTATTGTGTTTTATTTAGAAAATTGACCGGATGCTCTTTCATTCGGGGCAGATTTTCGAAAACGGCTTGTAAGGCTAATCACACTCACACCAGGTGGTACAATATGTCCCTTTAATATTTTTATATGTTCTTGAGCAAGTAGAGGCTGGGATGATTGGCGACCCCTCTGCTTGCATCACCCTGCTGGGGACGCTCTAACATAATGACCGCCTCGCAGTACATTTTCACTTACAAAATGTATCCCCCCAACGCATTGCGTCGGGGGATAAACCCCAGACGCAATGCACTCATTGTACATTGAATCAGAATCAAGGACCAAAACTATTTTGTTTCAAAGTGAGGATTTAGCGCTAGGTTGTCATGACCACAGAGGTTCGTATTGATCTTCATTTGGATGTTGATTGAAGGATGCTGTTCCCCTGTCCTCCATGCAGCTTTAAGACCACAGAAGGAGAACAATGCGTCTACTGGAAGCTGGACTGGGTGAAGGCCAAGGTCAAGGAGCTGCGGTGAGTTGTCTCCTCTGATCAGTTTCCACAACACACACACGCACACGCACACGCACACCCACACCCACATAAACTAAAAATAATTCAGCACTTTTGTGGACATGAAAGCGGTTCATTGGTTAATTCTTTGGTGTTTAAACGTTGTTATGATTGTGTTTCTACAGGGCAGCAAACAAAAACTCCACAAATGCTTCGCCAACCACTCTGTGATCTCACTTCTTATCATGACCGTCAAGCCACTGATTTTACTGTAACATATTTAAAGTTAAAATATATTTATTAAAATATTGTCTTATATGATGGTTCAGAATATTGTATGTAGCAATCATATTGAGATACAAATAATGTATTCATCAACTATTTAATAAAAGCATAAAAATCAATTAGAGCTAAGCCTAACTAGTCAATAACGGCTTGGTAGTGCACTCCGGTGGAAATTTCATCATTGACTGTGCAGAAGGCATGTACAGTAATGCCTTGAGCGTGCGTCATGCCATGTGCTGGTCTTCGCTCTACATTTGTCCTCTCCGGTATTGGCCTTCAAGAACACTGTTAAAAGAAGAACCTGACCAGGAAGGAGAAGAGACAGACTCCACTTCCGTTGCTAAACCACAACATTCTGAGAGTCCTCTTCCTCCCATGTGGGGCCAGGTCCAGTCAAAGCAAGCCTTCAACTGGCCTAAAGATTCTTTAGTTGGAGGTCCTCTCATTGCCCAAGTTAACGTTACTTTAAACTTTGAAATGCGATAAAATGTTTATTGTTTGAAATTCGTACCCTCTTACCACCGCTTCCATCCGAAAGTAAACGAAAAACTTAGTAGCATTGATATGAAATAATGCAATCACATTAGCCATGCTTTTGATATCATCTGACATCTAATCTTCAAACGATTATATAAGAAAAAAAAAGTATTTTAATGGAAGTCCAAAAGCTTAATAACCTTTGTGTGAGGCCGATATGTTAATTATTCTTAACTTTTCCATCTTACCGTGCTTGCAATAGAAATTGAATATTGATTGTTTAATGAACGTGTGATCAACAACTCACATGTGTGTTCTCTTAGTTACAAGTGTAATTTAATACATATATTGGATGATCGAGCTGTTTTAACTTTGAACGTAAGTTGACATCTGTTTCAAACGCCCCCCAGTCGGGACATTTGAAACACACATGCGGGACGAATGAAACGGCATATTTTAAAAATAAACTATTGACCTTCCTCTTGTTTTTATGCAATATACCGGACAACATAGTAGTGTACTCGTCATTGCTAAAATTTCACACAATTCCGCATAATATAAATAGGTTAAAATATAATTTTGGCCCGTGCGTAATTGTCAAGATGCACATTTCGATTAAAACTCACCTTTCTTCTATTAGACGACTAAATTTGCATTCAATTTACACATTTCCCTTTCCTAAGTCATGTATAAGGATACACAGTTGATCATCCTTTTATTTTGGTTTTCAAACTGTGGGGCGCGCCCCCCCTGGGGGGCGCCAGAGTTCTTCAGGGGGGGCGCGACGTGAGAAAAAAATAAACCCGAAAAAAACCCTGAAAGACGTTGATTCAAATCATCAGTCGTACTTCAACTGTAGAAGTAACATAACTAAATCAATTTTCAACCGATTATCTTCGTGCAAACCATTTAACAAATCTAAACACTTGTATCTTCAATAATATCTAAACAGAATTTCGATATAATTTAAAATGTCTTCAGAATCACAGTTTTAGTTTCATACCGCTTTGTTTTCAGCTGTTTTCATTGAAGACTTCAGCCCATTCTGATACACCTACTTCTAGACATCGTAACTCATTCCTTTTTCAACCGTTTACCATCGTTCAAACCATTAAACAAATCTACTCACTTGTATCTTCAATACTATCTAAACGGAATTTTAATAGCATTTATATCTTTTTTTCAGAATCACAGTTTTAGTTTCAAACCGGCATCGTTTTCAGTTGCTTATAATAATTTAGGTCACCATAGCAACGCTGGTAAACAAACCCCGCCGAATAGTCGAATCTCTGGACTAAAAAGGCAGATCTGATTCGAGTCAGAAAATTCAGAGTCGGGGACCCTGAATGAATCTGTGTAATCTGGCAGTTTACACAGATTAAGATGTTCAAATGTATTTAAAAAAGGTTAAGCTAAAACATGCTTAGATAAAGTTGTTAAATTGTGTTGTTTAAAAACGCAAAAAGATGTTTCAGAAATATATTTAAAAAATATGTTTAAAAAATATGTTTAAAATGTTTCAAAAATATGATCCAAATGTTTTAAAATTATGATCGGAGATGTTTTGAAATGTGTAAAATAATTAAAATAGCTTTCAAAACACAGGTATTTAGAAAAAAAAATTGGGGGGGGGGGGGCTCAGCTGAAATTTTTCTCTGAGGGGGGGCTCACTCTCTCACCCTTTGAAAACCCCTGTTTTAAACAACAACTACCACGTCAACCGGATAACATGACTCCTGTTGCGTTTGAAACAAGTGTTTCAATCGTCCCGACAGCGACTACTGACTTTTTTACCTCTAAACTTCAAAAACTCGGACATTGCACACTTTAGCACAGGTTTAAGTACTAATTCATCGATTGTATATCGCATGAAACAAAAACCACAATTATTTATTACAAAAAAACTACCGCAGGAAGGATTTTAGTTAGCGCCCTCGAAAAAAGGTTTGGGGATAACATTTGAACGGTGGGACGTCATTACACAAAATTTCGCGGGTTGGTCAGTCTTGCGTGCTGAACGTGGTGACGAAATTTGACGTGAACGCCTTGCGTAGTTTTCGAGGAAATCGCTGTGTTTCAATCGTCCCGTGTTTCAATCGACCCGGCTCTCCATACTTGCTAAGTGCAGCGTAGCTGTAGCTTTTCCTTAATTTACCTTGAAGCTGAAGTTGATTATTGTAGTGTAGGTCACGGAGCTGTGCACATTTATTTTCTACCGGAGCTTCCTCGTCTCGTTCAGCTGTTCTGATGCTCTTCAGCAGAACCTCAGTATCTGAGAAGGTGTGCTGAAGAGTGTTTTCCATGAAGAGATGGTACAGAGCCAGAGCACATCCACTCAGTTCTGGAACTGCTCATTGTTGCAGAAGAGTGACAGTTCAGTTGTCCGCGGTAAGCCTACATGGGAAATGCCTGTTGTACTGTGGGAATGCGTCTCTCTGCCGCATGTGCCGCGGCTTGTGAAGGAGAACCGCTGTCTTAATAAAAGTCATTATTACCATATATCATTAAATATTATCTTAAATAATATATATCAAAACCATTAGATCAATGTATGCGTTAATTTGATAGGGACAATGCAAATGAACATAGCAATAAAACTATCACGCTGCGTCCTGGTACGCGGTCCAACACCTCCATCTACTGGCCACTTGACGCCACTGTACCCCATTCTTCCGTCACACCTGTTTTCAATCAGCAATCTCCACTTACTACTTCCATCCAGCCGGCGCCAGTTCGTCGTTTACAACTACCCAGTTCGTATCAGTCCTACCAGCATTCTCTAGTCCCAGTTCGGTGTTCCCGTTCTCTTGCTGACCCTCTCCCCTCTTCCCTAGTTAACCGTCCGTCACTCTGCCTACCTGTTGCCGAACCCCTGCCTGCCTGACTACCCGCCTATCGTCGAGTCCTTGCCTGTCTGACTGACTCCCTGTTGCCGAACCCTCGCCTGCCTGACTACAGCTTGCTTCGCCCCAGCTTGTGATCTACCCCGTCTCCCAATAAACCCAGTTTCGGTTTACCCCGTCCGCCTCCCTGTGTCCAGCGCTTGGGTCCCCTTGCCCGCCCCTTAACAAAAGCTAGACTATTCTATAATGTAGGGCCTACTTTTAGGCATGTGCCCACTTTTCTGCTCAATATCGCACTACTTCAAGAAAAAATATTGTTAAAGACCAACACACACATAGGGTGATCTTTGACAAATTACATTAAGTCACATCTTCAAAGAATTTTTTTTGGAATCTGTCACACTCGCTGGCCTTAGTCCTGCAACCCAAAAGTTAAACAGGGATAAAACGTCCCCCCCCATCACCCCTGGCAATTCACATATGAATAAGTTAGGCTAGGAGGAGGCTTCACTCAATATGTATTTTCCCAAACTGAGTGCTGGCCTCAATAGTCAGATCGGCCTCCCTCCTACGTTACTAGATATTAATTCAAGACGTGTACTTATTAAAGAAATTTGATTCAATTGTTGTGGCCACCTCCAATAATGTAATGACCCCTAAATTGATTAATATACAATGCATTTTCAATCAGGATTATATTAAGATCGATCCTATTTATTAGATATTGACAGCCATGTCAAAATAATCTTTCCAGGGGAGAGAAAGACATTTGTAGCAATATTTAGGCCTACTCTATAGCTACTGTATAACCAAATTCATCATATCGGAAAATATAATACATTCAATTATCTGTCTATATACCTTCTATCTATCTATATATCTATCTATCTATCTATCTATCTATCTATCTATCTATCTATCTATCTATCTATCTATCTATCTATCTATCTATCTATCTATCTATCTATCTTTAAATCGATCTATCTTTATACCTTCTATCTATCCTTCTGTCTGTCTGTCTGTCCGTCTGTCTGTCCGTCCGTCCGTCTGTCTGTCATTCATCTATCTGTCTGTCTGTCTATCTGTAATGGTCTGACTTTGTCTTTATGTTTGGTGTCATTCGGCCCCTGTCCACCAGATGTCTTTGACCATTTCCCTCACTTCACATATCAGCCGGAATTCATCTCATTCCCCCCACCTGTGTGACCTTCCTACCTGCACCTCATTGGCCGATCAGTCTCTGCCCACATATACAGTTCAGTCCCATTGTTCCCCATGTCCCTTTGTCCTTGTTTATCCCAAATTGTAAAGGTTTCGTCAGTCTCAGTCTGCATTTGCATACTACCCTCTTTGTTCCTGCTGCCCCGCCAGTACAGAACGAGACATCAGTCAAGTTATCTTGACGGTTAAAAGATAGGAAGTGTTCCCAGGAATTAATTGATGAATTAATAAATGTTCAATTGAATGACACAAGGTTTTTGATAGAGTGTTTGGCATAAACATGCAAATGGGTGCAAATCTAATATCGTACACTGTACATTGCAGTACTGTACATTACAGTGCAGTAAATACAGTTTGAGCAACAACAAAAAAAAACTACTGTGAACACAGAAAAACATGGCAATTGTGCGTGGGTGGGCTTATGGATCCTGCCATCTGTTGGGGTCTGGCCATAGGATCTCAACATCACAAGCAATATTTTCTTCCGCTAAGCATCGGGGAAAATATTGCCTTGTGTGCCGAATCCATCCATGGATTGACCCTATGTTGATGTCTCCGCAGGCCTGTTCCATTGCCTGCAGAAGAGGCATGCGAGCATGAGGTTGGCGGTCATATACGCACCATCTCCAAGCTGAAAATAATTCTTCTATGGTGTTTAGAAATGGTGTGTAAGGGGGCAAGTATGGGACTTCAAATTGATGATGGTTGGTGAACCAGTTGCGGACCAGAGCAGCCCGATGGAAATTAACATTATCCCAGACAACAACAAACCTGGGCTGCTCTGGTCTGTCCTGTACAGCTGCATCGTGAAGTGCATCCAGAAATGTTATTATATGTTCGGTATTGAAGGGACGTAGTTTTGCTTGATGGTGCTGTAGCCCCTGAAGGCTCATGGCAGCACACAATGAGATATTTCCCCTGCGCTGCCCCGGGACTTGCACAATTGCCCTTTGGCAGCCTCATCAATGTAAATAAATTCATGAAGCTGTGCAGCTCCATCCATCTCCAAGATGCTCTTTAACAAAACAAAATACATGTAATACATATTTTGGATGGCATTACTCAAAACACTCAACAGTACTACACATACAGAACCCCCACCCCATCAAACAGGTACCTGGTACTTCTTTGAATGTGTCTATGTGGTACTGATACAAGGGCACAAATTCACCTGTAACTGGATGACACCAATACTGTATTGTAAATGTAAATGACTGTAACACTTACCTGTACATATTCACGTCGAAGTCCTTTGACCCTGACACTGTTCCTCTCAAATGGGACCATGTACAATTGCTTCATGGTAATTTGGTGCTTTACCAAGATGAGACTGATTGTGGAAATGCTTTCTCGCTCTATGTTATTGAATACTCTATCTGCAAGTATTTGTTGCTGTAGCTGGTTGAGACGGATTGCATTGTTTGCTCTGACCAGGTCCACAATGGCAAGTTCCTGCTGTTGGGTGAACAGGCGTTGGCGTCCGAACCCAGAAGGTCTTCTAGTCATTCTATAGAAAAAAGGAAAAACACAAAATGTTACTATATTGGTTTGCTTCTTTTTTACAGTACTGTATATGCTGTACTTTACTGTCCATGCCATAGAAAGTACTGAAACATCTCAATGTAGGTAATCACAAAACTACCACTTTCGTTCAAAAAGGAGCATTAGCCACCCTGCAATACAGTACATGTGATATGGTACAGTACTGCAAATACTCTAGATACAGTCTGAGTAGAGTAGAAAGTAGAGAGTTGAAGACATACCTGTTTTCCAGTCGGAATATCCTTATTATGGATGAAACTGTGAAACGGCTTAGATTAGGGTGGACTCTCTGCCCAGCTTCCCTCATAGTCAGACCTTGGTTTATGACATGGTCCGCCAAAGTTGCTTTTATGTCATCGGAAATAATGTTCCGTGCACAGCCTCTTCCATCACGTCCTCCTCTATGTCTCTGTCCTCCTCTTCCTCCTCTACCTCTGCCTCTTGCTCTTGCTGCATCCATGCTTGCAAAGTTCTCAAAATGGCTTAACTGAGGCCTTTTTGTAGCTGGCTGATTGGTGTTCAGTTTTGGAAGAAAGTGTTTTAAGGTGTGTATGTAAGTATTTTCAATTAACCAATGTGTTTAGGATTTTGAATAGATGTGTTTTCCCAATGGTACAATGAGACGTCATTTTTTAATTAAGTGTCTTATGTATGAAATAGTGTGTAGTGTGCAGGAGCAAGTGTGTTGTAGAAAGGAGCAAGTGTGTTACACAATTGCAACTAAAGTGCAAAGCAGCGCTTTTGTTTAAGGAATGGTTACATGTGTTAAGGTATAGAAACAAAAACTTCAAGTTGTGTTACTTTGGTCTAAGCATGTGTCTATAGTGTTCAAGCAATTGAAAAAAACTGTTAGGTTTTATTTTTGGATAAAAATAAATAGCCCCACATATAAAAGCAAGGTTGTTCGCCAAACAAAAAGGAATCAACCAACTCATAACTTCCTCTAATGTGATCAGTTCCTGTTTGACAAATTAACCCCCCTCATTATCATAAAACTCCCTCATTAGTAGGCTGTCTCGGAGTCTGTGTGCATGCTGCACGAATAAGTGTGTGTGTGTGTGTGTGTGTGTGTGTGTGTGTGTGTGTGTGTGTGTGTGTGTGTGTGTGTGTGTGTGTGTGCGTGTGTGTGTGTGTCTGTGTGTACGGTGTGTGTGAGCATGCATGTTTGTGTGTGCGTGTGTCAGTGATGGAATCCGAGCTTCGCTCACATAAGTTAATTTTTCTAACTTGTACATTTCTCTACAGATCAAATTATTGAAGGGAGACAGAATCCATTGGTCGATGTACCTTGCAGTTCTAATTGATCATGCTTTCTAAGATCAAATTGTGCAGCCATAGTAGTAGAAGTAACATAGTGCAGCGGGGAAAGGAAACTACTGTCAATTAAAATCACTGACCGGTTGATTCACAGTGATTGCACCAACCAATGTTATAGATTTTCTCTGACTAGGTCAATTGTCTCAGTGATGATGATTGTGATCAGAATCACAATCAATATTTCTTGATTTCAGGGTCCTCAGACAGAGATCTTGTTTGAATGCAAAACAAAGACCTAGGGGCAGCTACACAACATCATTTCACAGTCAAAACTAAGAAATACAAAAACTAATTCAAAATGCCTCAGGAGAACCAACAGGCCATTTTCCGTTAACATTTCGACGAATCAATGTCCTTCCTCATTTTGAGAAAGTTCTGTTTTTCAGTTAGAAGGAATGGTTTCATTCCTTCTAACACACATTGTGTGTGTGTGTGCGTGCATGTGTTTTAGTTCTAGGAATGGGATTGATCAAGTCAGTACCCCGAGCCCTCAAAGTTCTGGTGAAACAGGTTTTGCTTCCTCCTTTTTGCATATAAAGCAGAGCTCTGACCAAGAAGACATCCACCAGCATCAACCACCATCCACCACCATCACCGAAGACCTCCTGAAGAAGCTCATCTCCAGGCAGCAAGCATGCATCCCATCGTCTTTAGACTGGCCTGCCTGGCTCTTTTAGCCGGTGTCCTGGCCCTCATGGTTCAGGAATCTGGTAAGTCAACTACTAGGGCAAAGACACCCGAGCACCTGGGCATTTGACACTTTGCAGACGATAGACAATTATAATTTATGCTTGCTTGTGGTCGTATTGTCTGTCACCATGGACAATGCATATTTTTCCATTTCTATCAACAATTTAATTTGACTTCAAATGTTTGGCTGCAATGCTTCCATTGTGTGGGTCACACACCAATTGCACTCAAATCCTAGAAGGAGGGTTAGCTCCTCTGCCTTTCTGCTCAAGGTTTCTTCCTTGTTAATGAAGGGGGTTATCCTTTCTCTTTGGGGGACAAGTGTTAGGAGGTGTCATAATATATGGCCTGTAAAGCCCTTTGGGTCTGGAACTGTGATTAGGGGCTATACATATAGCATTGACTTGACCTGTTGTGGTTTTGTGTTTTCCTGTAGAAGCGGTGGACAGTAAGGTGTCCAACTGCTGTCAGAAGGTCAGCACCCGGAAAATCAACATTACCATCTCAGGATTTAGGTATCAGAAGAAAGACCCTCCCTGTGTGAAAGCTGTCATGTGAGTACCGGCTCGGACCACCTCATTCATGTTCAAGCATTCTGTGCTCTGCCACGGCAATGGGAATTTCTACTGGTCAGAGGTGTGCCCTACCTTTTGATTAAATAAATGGGGAATGAAGCGAATATCCTGGTTATAACAACATTCACCAGCGACCCAGGTATCTTTTTGTGGATATGGGCAGTATTCATTCCTTTTGAGAAATCTTAAGTGTGGTCTACAAAGTACTCACAGGTGGAACTATGTCTAGCAAGCTTTTCTGTTGCCAGGTTCGACTCTCCAAGAGTAATTACAAATTGATCTTAAGTTAAATTATTGCGTTTCATGCATTAGTCCGACACATAAATAACAAACATACCCATTTGCTTTTTCACAAGCAACACAATAATAGATAGATAAAAACATTGATAATCTAATTTAAAGGAGGCATATTATACCACCAGGTGTGAGTGTGATTAGCCTTACAAGCCGTTTCGAAAATCTGCGCCATATGACATCACTAGTGGGCGTGTCCACCTAGATCTGTGCTGGATAGATCAGTCTCCCAGCCTACCCAGTGGACTGAAGTAAACGTTGCTCATCTATCCAGCACAGATCTAGGTGGACACGCCCAGTCCCTTTAATATTGTTACATGTTTTGTCAAATGATTGGATTCTTGAGCAGTAGTAAAGTAGAGGCTTGGATGATTGGCGACCCCTCTGCTTGCATCACCCTGCTGGGGACGCTCTAACATAATGACCGCCTCACAGTACATTTTCACTTACAAAATGTATCCCCCCAACGCATTGCGTCGGGGGATAAAACCCCAGACGCAATGCACTCATTGTACATTGAATCCGAATCAAGGACCAAAACTATTTTGTTTCAAATTGAGGATTTAGCGCTAGGTTGTCATGACCACAGAGGTTCATATTGATATTCATTTGGATGTTGATTGAAGGATGCTGTTCCCCTGTCCTCCAAGCAGCTTTAATACCACAGAAGGAGAACAATGCGTCTACTGGAGGCTGGCCTGGGTGATGGCCAAGGTCAAGGAGCTGCGGTGAGTTGTCTCCTCTGATCAGTTTCCACAACACACACACACACACGCACACGCACACACACACGCACACCCACACAAACTAAAAATAATTCAGCACTTTTGTGGACATGAAAGCGGTTCATTGGTTAATTCTTTGGTGTTGAAACGTTGTTATGATTGTGTTTCTACAGGGCAGCAAACAAAAACTCCACAAATGCTTCGCCAACCACTCTGTGATCTCACTTCTTATCATGACCGTCAAGCCACTGATTTTACTGTAACATATTTAAAGTTAAGATGTATTTATTAAAATATTATCTTATATGATGGTTCAGAATATTGTATATAGCAAACATATTGAGATACAAATAATGTATTCATCAACTATTTAATAAAAGCATAAAAATCAATTAGAGCTAAGCCTAACTAGTCAATAACGGCTTGGTAGTGCACTCCGGTGGAAATTTCATCATTGACTGTGCAGAAGGCATGTACAGTAATGCCTTGAGCATGTGTCATGCCATGTGCTGGTCTTCGCTCTACATTTGTCCTCTCCGGTATTGGCCTTCAAGAACACTGCTAAAAAAGAAGAACCTGACCAGGAAGGAGAAGAGACAGACTCCACTTCCGTTGCTAAACCACAACATTCTGAGAGTCCTCTTCCTCCCATGTGGGGCCAGGTCCTGGCAGAGCAAGCCTTCAACTGGCCTAAAGATTCTTTAGTTGGAGGTCCTCTCATTGCCCAAGTTAACGTTACTTAATTCTTTGAAATACAATAAAATGTCCATTGTTTGAAATTCGTACCCTCTTACCACCGCTTCCATCCTTATTAACATCTTGAAGTAAACGAAAAACTTAGTAGCATTGATATGAAATAATACAATCACATTATCCATGCTTTTGATATCATCTGACATCTACAAATCACCAAAAAAAGTATTTTAATGAAAGTCCAAAAGCTTTGTAACCTCTGTGTGATGGGCGATATGTTAAGTATTCAGACAATGGCATTAACTCCTTACTCTTCCATCTTACCGTACTTGCTATAGGCCGATAAATTTAATATTGATTGTTTAATGTTAGCCTGTAATTGTTACGTGCAGCGTGTTATGCAGTATCTCAGTATCTGAGAAGGTGTGCTGAAGAGTGTTCTCCATGAAGAGATGGTACAGAGCCAGAGCACATCCACTCAGTTCTGGAACTGCTCATCGTTGCAGAAGAGTGACAGTTCAGTTGTAAGCGGTGGTGGAGCCTCCATCGGTTCTGTTGTACTGTAGGAATGTGTCTCTATGCCGCAGTGTAGCACTGATCAGGGGCTTGTGAAGGAGAGCCGCTGTTTTGCCTGGCCCAAGACAGTGTTAATGCACCAATTTAATACAATACAAGTCATTATTACAATATATCATTAAATATTATATTGAATAATAAATATCAAAACGATTGGATCAATGTATGCATTATCTTGATAGGGACAATGCAAATGAACATAGCTATAAAACAAGACTATTCTATTATGTAGGGCCTACTTTAAGGCGTGTGCCCACTTTTCTGCTCAATGCCGCACTACTTTGATAACAAATATTGTAAAAGACATCATCAGGTCATCCTTGAAACCTAACCTTCAGTTACAGTTGAATCTGTTTGGTTCTACGGGCTTAATTTTATAAGCAATAAAGAACCCTAAAAGACTTTTGGACTCTTTTTCTCTTTGCCTGGGTCCTGGTTAACCCAAACGTTACACGGAGATACAACGTCCCCCCCCCATGACCCCCGGCAATTCTCACCCTGTCAATATGTGCAGATAGTAATACAAGTTATGTGTACTGTCCTTGACATTGGATTAAATTGTCATGACCACCTCCAAAAATGAAATGACCCGCTAAATCTTAAACTCAATTTACAATGCATGAACAATAAAGATTGTGTTAAGATCAATCCTATGTATTCGATTTTGACAGATGTCAAAAAAGAATTTTGTAGCAATATGTACGGAAAATAGAATACATTCTATTGTCTGTCTGTCTGTCTGTCTGTCTGTCTGTCTGTCTGTCTGTCTGTCTGTCTGTCTGTCTGTCTGTCTGTCTGTCTGTCTGTCTGTCTATCTATCTATCTATCTATCTATCTATCTATCTATCTATCTATCTATCGATCGATCGATCTATCGATCGATTGATCGATCTATCGAGATACATCTGTAATGTTCTGACTTTGTCTATATGTTTGGTGTCATTTTGCCCCTGTCCACCAGTTGTCCTTAGACTTTCTCCTTCACTTCACATATCAGCCTGCATTCATCTAATGCCCCACACCTGTGTGACCTTCAGTGGCGGACTCAGGGGGTGGACCGCCCCCACTGAGAATTATTGGGTGCCCTCTGGTGCCCCTTCATACAATAAATTATGATGATGAGCCTTCTAGAACAAGAGAATTCGATAACGTGCCTCAATGAGTGCCCTCTTAATGCCCTTACAGTGCCTCCATGGTTGAAAAAAAGTGCCATACATGATGCATCATAGCTTTTTGCACGCTGGTTGGGCCCCATGTTGTGCAGAATGTGCCCTTTTTATTATTTCACCCCTGCCCTTCAAACAGTCTGAGTCCGCCAGTGGTGACCTTGTCTACCTTCATACCTGAACCTCATTGGCCGATCAGTCTCTGCCCACGCATACAGTTCACTCCCTTTGTTCCTCATGCTCCTCTTAGTCCTTGTGGGTCCCAAATTGTAAAGGTTTCGTCAGTCTAAGTCTGCGTTTGCATCCTACCCCTCTTTGCTCCTGCTGCCTCCCCGGTACAAACCAAGGCATCCGTAGAGATATCTTGACCGTTAAAAGATATCATCGTATGGATTTCTTTTAACATCGTACATTGTAACATCGTACCATATTGGGGAAAATAGATTATATGTTTTTTAAATGTCCCATCCCCCCATTTCAACCAATTCCGTAGAATCCCCCCATCTGTGTTTCGGTCATTATAACATAAAATAAAATTAGCCTTTACTTAACATGAACCCATCTTAGGTATTTATGAAAACACAGGTGAAGTAGCAGCACCAACCGCTCAATATACAACGTGACCCTATGCATCAATAATCTGTACAATCCAACCAGGTCACTTCAGTAACACACACAAATCCATATGAACCATAACATACACACCAAGAATACTGCGTGATGCTCTCCAGATATTGCACAGGTGCCCTTAACCAAGATAAGCCTATTCCCCTCAAAAAAAAACATAACTTTACACTGACACACACACACACACACACACACACACACACACACACACACACACACACACACACACACACACACACACACACACACGCACACACACACGCACATACACACGCACACATACACACACACACACACACACACACACACACACACACACACACACACACACACACACACACACACACACACACAGACACACACACACACACACACAAACAAACCCACTTCACTAGAGTTTATCTTTCATCTTTCAACGTTTAGAAATTAAATGTAATGAAAATAGTTTCAGCCAAACACAATAATGATCAATATAATATGAATCTATTCACAGAGAAAGTAATTTTGGTAAAAGTGTTGAAAAGTGTTATGCGTTTTGTGTGCACTGACCTTTGGTTTATATTTGTGTGTGTTAAGCACAAACTGGGCGTTGGGGTTGCCTCGTTTGTTTTTTTTGTAAGCAGGTTGGATGAGCCATATCCTTAATTTGTATAGGATAAGCTGTCTGACTACTTGGTCTCACTCATCTACTATTGGACAACATTAGGCACAGCAAACTGGAACCCTGAATTCTTACCGTGTAAGTATACACCATACCCTACTATTATTTAAATGCTAAAGCTATTATTTTAGTAAAAGTGGCATTTCACATTGTATCTTGTATTGATCCATTAAAATCGATCCATAGCACAGCTTCGTCAATAAGCAAAATGTAATTGGTACTTTTCTGAATAAAATTTTGCAGTGAAAGCAGGTATGGACGCCAGGGTGATTATTGTCCTCCTCCTCTCAGGTATGGTGGAGACAAATCTCTTTTTTAAGAATGCTGCTAGGCCTATGTAACATAACTAAATAATAACTGTAAGGTTTTGGTATTGATGTTGGCCAGTGAAAAATCTAGTGGTGAGAGGTGTGCTTCATATTTTGATAACAGCATGACTTGAGTCTCATCACAGATCTGAACTTATATTCAACATTTCTTCAACTCAGATCAGATCAATTAACTCAGAGCAAATTAGCAGTTAACCAGACAAAAGTAGGTGGTTCCTAATATCTTATCAATGTACCGGACAAATAAGGTATCTGCACTCCACAAATAAGGCAACTGCACCCCATATTAATCTCTGGTTAATCGATCACATTTTAGGCATTAGTCAGACCTATATATTTCTCCATTAGTGTTCCCAGGAATTATTTGATGAATTAAAAAATATTCAATTGAATGATGAAATGTTTTTGATAATTAAAGTGTTTGGCAAAAACATGCAAATGGGTGTAAATCTAATATCAAACTAAATCCAGCAGAATGTGGTTTCTACCAAACTTTCAACAGCTGTAAATGTAGTCGACTCTCTACGGGAAAGGTCACATTAAGAAGCATTGTTTGGCACTATTAAAGACATGTGACACAGATAAAAAAATATATAACCTATAACTTAACTTTGCCTATCGATGAATAACCTAATTGAACACACACTTCCTCCCATCAAAGGTGTATGCCTCACCAGTGCTGGACTCGATAAATACGGTTTTATTAATGAGAAGAAGACCTGGTTTGATGCCCAGGAGTACTGCAGGAGCAGAAATGGTGACCTGGCCTCTGCCAGAAACAAAGAGGACGTAATCCTCATGACAGACATAACAGGTTGGACGGAGTCATGGATAGGACTGAATGATTTAAACAGAGAAACCATGGACTTGTACCCAAACTCGTGGAGATGGTCCACCAAGACTAAGAGCCGATCAGGTTACATGAACTTTGCACCTGGTGAGCCTGATTCTGCTAATGGAGATGAGGAATGTGTGGACATCTGGAGCGATGGTACCTGGGCCGATGGAGAATGTTCTTCTTCGTTGAACTTTGTTTGCTTCTCTGGTAAGAGGAAAACAAAAACACACACACACCTGCATATACTACACACCCAAACAGGTAAAACAAACTATTAAAACAAATAATTCCTAATCTGGTCAGAAATTGGTATGTTGATCTAAATTTCTTTCTGCTTCAGGACAATCCACTAATAAAACCTACCATCATGTCAACCTCAACGAAACATGGGCGTCGGCTAAGAATTACTGCCGCACTAATTACACTGACCTCGCCATGATAGAGAATGAAGAAGAGAACCAGCTGGCTTCCTCCAACGTCACTGATCCTGCATGGATCGGTCTCTCCAGAAGGGCCTGGACGTATTCTGAAGCCACCAAACAATCCTTTAGGCACTGGTGGAGCTATGAGCCCGATAACCGTTCAGGGAAACAGTTTTGTGCATCGGCGTATAGAAATGGATTTAGCGACATGGAATGCACCTCAAAGTTACCCTTTCTTTGCTCAGGTAAGGATGATAATGAATGCATCGCTACGTTGGGCAGTAGGCCTACAACCAGATCATTTTAAGATTTATGTTGCCAACTGTCAACTTGTTCACTATTTGGCTGATCGATTCTTAAAGTGATACTACAGGCTAAAACACTTTGACATTGTTAAGAAACGTCTGGTGGTGATGTACAACACACCCCAGGGCCTATTTGCCGTTCTGTGTAGTATTTCCTTTGCCGACGGCTAAACTTGATTTCTGTACACACCAATACGTAACAAGGAGACACTGCTTCAGGAGTCACAATGGGGTTTGATCAGAGATTATGTCTTCAAATCACTGTAGCATCTAGTAGAAGAAGATAGTGTGGAATAGGATTGTGAGATAAGGACTTTTCTAGTGGTTCAATTACATCATGGATTGGAGATGGTTAATTTATGTGCACTTAAGAGTCAGCTTGCCTGATCCTCCCTGAGTTCAAAACAAACCATGTTCCAATTTGAATATCGGGCCATTGTATATTTCTCGGTTATTGATTGATTATATGAATAACAGATATATATGATTTTGAACATATTCAAATGTATCTGCACATTAACAGATCATGGTAAAACATCATCAGAATGCTGCCAAGTCATAAGAGTTGCATGCTTGACATATTCTAGGCTGTGATGCATTGTCCAAAGGGGAGAATGCACCTAAGATTAAAATGAAGGTGATTCCTGGCAAAGGTTTAATATCCTCCCTGTGTTCCAGATGGTATAGCTCGGAAACAGAGCAGAATAAAGATAATGATCCAGTCTAACTTGGACCTGACAAAACAACACAATAAGGACAACATGCTACAACAAGTAAGACTTCCCACATCTTTCTTTTTTGAAGCTGCATTGAAGACTAAATTGAAACCCCAGAAACAGCAAAACCCAAACACGTAACTTGTTGTGGCGATTGCTCTTTCGTTATTTCCTTAAGACTCCCGTAAGACAACCTTAAGACTTAATGTTGCAATAGGAACAGGATGCCTCCCCAAATACGCTAATGTCATGTTTATAATGAACAGTTTACATTCAGGAGTACGGACAGACTTTTAAGGTTATTTATGTTAAAATTAAGTCAAAGGTTGAAGAACAACACATGCTCTCCCTGTTCCCCTCCTCAGCTGTCTGCATCTCTGACCAGAGCCGGACAGACCGACTTCAACCTGAGCTGGAGCACTCCGCCACAAAACCTAGATCCAACGGGCTTGAACGATGACCACCAATAATGACTATATTAATTATGAATGCATTCATTAATTTAATACATTGATTATACTAAGGTTGTCAACAACGGGACCCTGTTTCTGTGAATGAACTCAATCGATTTTTCCTACAATTTATGTGTGCAAATGCATAATGAAGCAATAATTTTTCAACGTTGACAACATGTGATCTATTATCCACATTGACCATGTATAGTAAAGTGTGGCTTAGTTCATAGGATGAGCCAATTGGTTCATGCAGCAATTTATTTTTTCTGAGTCATCATAATAATGATTATAAATTGTTAATGGAATCATTATGAGAATAACTACGTATTGAATAGACAGAATTTAGCCATTTATGTTGATTTTAAACAGAAAAATAATAGAATAACAAAAAAAAGTGCAATAGTTGATAGTATAGTTCAATAATGCAGTTGTTTATGTTGCAAATGTGGGGGTCTTGTTTTTAGGGACACTATTCTGATTAATAAGCAAAAAAGGGTGTTTTTTTGGAATTTGGCCTTAAATTACTTTTTGTACGTTATACAAATTTCACTATGTTACCAGTGGCCCTGATGATGTTACTCTGTACGCCAATATTTAACTGTTATTATACTTACAATACAAAGGGCACTATACTTACTTTTTGTACGAAAAACAAACAATTCCCTAAATCATTCAAGTTTGTTTTTTCTTATTATTTTCATACAGTGATTTGTTTAGATCTTAAAGTGCCCAACGTTGTTAATTTGCATTTGGCCTAAAACAAACAAAGAGGGAGTTAATTAGTAGATGCACCTGCTGAAGGGGGCTTTCCAGCCTCAAGCAACTTGTGGCTCAATGGGGCGGCAAAGTCCCTCTGCCCTGTTTCAGAGGCAATGGATTCAATGACCATCGGGTGTGTGTTCTTTGATTTAAGTTTCTTATATCAAATAATATAACAATAACAAATGTACAATTGTTATTGTTATTGTAGTCAAACAATAACAATTGTACATTTATCCATACAATTATATAATACATTGGATGTTGCATAAATATTTAAATTCAAGAGTACGATAGATAATTTATTGTCAGAAATAAATGAACCTTTTTGCCTTCTCATTCTTATCCATTATTCTAATGTCCGCACGCGTCAATGTCTGCCTAGTAAGTTTACGGGCATTACGTAGATCATTCAAATAAAATTGCATCTTTCTTCTCACATCATGCTTCTTTGGATAATTTGATATGTCACCACACTGCAAAGTATGCAGCCTAAATCCCCTTTAGGCCTAAACCTTTTTATAAAATCATAGCAATGACAGCTAAGCCTTATTACAGTTTTTCTCAGTCGCTTTGGTTCATTTCTCAGATCAGAATTGAAATTCTCAAAACTACCTGTTCAATCTTCACATCAGTGTGTCACTTGTGCACATGAAAAAAACTGTTTCTCATTTATTTGAACACGTTGCAAATGCTTTGGTACATCCATGCACATGATTATGTACAATTCTCTGCTCTTTCCTACATTATCAATTGCTTATGTCATGTTGATCAAAATGTATTGTAATGGTCTCTATGGAATAGTCTCACCCCCACAACATTTAGGTATTAGTTCATTGCATAAGTCTTTACCAGCAAAATGGTTTAACAAGTTGTCATAATATGTCAAGCATATTTCTATACATTTCTATACACTGGCATTAGACTCTTTTTTTTGTTCTTTTTTCTAAATCTGTCCTGAATTGGTCAATTGCTACCACGTGAATCTTGACTTTCTCTAAAGAAGGCAAATGTGTGAAGTGTTAGATCAACCAACGATCAACCAGTTTACTGGAATAGCTCAAAGGTGCATCTCCTGAACCATGAACTGGCAAGTATATATATAGCTGGAGAACGACGCAATGTTACATTGTCTGAGAATTTGTGGCCCAACAGACAGGAACGTCAGGAGTTGTAGGATGACTGCACTGTAATTCCTACAGCAATGCATCTACAGTTTACCCTAAGGAGATTTTCCTATGTTCACATTTCTAGCAATGACATGGTCTGTCAACAAATTACAGTACAAACAGTCAAAGCGTAAATGTGTATCTTGTCCAGTCTCTTGCAATCAATCTCCCACATACACTTAGGTGTAACTTACAATTTACAATAATTTTCTTCAAAACTTTAGCCATAGTTTACATCAGAACATCCCTCCAGAGTACACTGTTATATTGATAACATGACTAAGCAATTTGACTGTCTTATCCGTATAGACATTGACACAAGGACTTGTCATTCTGATGGCACTGACACATTGAAACAGATAATTACTTTTGAGAGATTAACTAAGGATTTTGAGCAAGAGACTGGCTTTTGCAGGTAATCCATGGTGTTTTGCTATTTGAACACATTGTTTTGAGAAATGCACTTACTGCTTTGCAAATTTCAATTCTGATCTGAGAAATGTACCAAAGTTAAGCGACTGAGAAAAACTGTATTCAACGGCCGTTGATAACAGCTTGTGAGTTCCATCTAGTGGAAACGCCACGCCACTGCAGATGCAATATACTAAATGCATCTCAATGATAACAATGCTATTTATTCTTTCACATTCGGGAGTCCCATAATATTCACACAAATAGAAAATAGTGTTTGTATTAAAATGCATACTTCTAAGTTATTGCAACAAACCTCTTAGTAGACTCATATAAATGCACAAAGCTAACGCCATTATAAATCATTTTGAGCTTGAGAATTATCTACATTATCAGTAAAGGGCTGTGCAAGGCCATATTGCCTAATAACAGTGAGTGTTATTTAACAATTTCACGCTGCCAATGTTCATACTTCTGCATGTAATAAGAGCTATATTTATAATATGTTTTTTTTTTCTATTTGTAACTCCAAAGAATGTTTGGCGTGTTTGGTTGCAGAAGCTGGTTGCTTCGGTTGCTTCCTCACAAAAGCACAGAGGTAAGCAAACGTCCAGGAAATAAAATAAAAAAAGCCATATTCACTATGTCCATAAGGCTCAGTGCGTCTGCTCAGGTTTCGTAAAGGTTTTATTTTTGGATAAAAATGAATAGCCCTAAATATAAAAGCAAGGTTGTTCGCCAAACAAAAAGGAATCAACCAAATGTGTTCATTACCTCCTTTAATGTGACGCTTTGAATAGCATCTCAGTTCCTGTTTGTCAAATAAACCCCCATCATTATTATAAGACCCCCTCATTAGTGAGCTGTCTCGGAGTCTGTGTGCATGCTGCACTTGTGTGTGTGTGTGTGTGTGTGTGTGTGTGTGTGTGTGTGTGTGTGTGTGTGTGTGTGTGTGTGTGTGTGTGTGTGTGTGTGTGTGTGTGTGTGTGTGTATGTGTGTGTGTGTGTGTGTGTGTGTGTGTGTGTGTGTGTGTGTGTGTGTGTGTGTGTGTTTGAGTGTGTGTGTGTGTGTGTGTGTGTGTGTGTGTGTGTGTGTGTGTGTGTGTGTGTGTGTGTGTGTGTGTGTGTGTGTGTGTGTGTGTGTGTGTGTGTGTGTGTGCGTGTGTGCATGCGTGCATGCGTGTGTGCGTGTGTGTGTCAGTGATAGAATCCGAGCTTTGCTCACGTAAGTTCATGTTTCTAACGTGTCGACACTACAGTGTAGTGGACACACAAAACATCTTCATCTACAGCAACAATATATGACATGAATGCCTGGAGGAAAAGCGAGAAATGGAGAGGGAGGGAAGGGGTGAAGGGGGGGGGGGAGATGGGAAGCGACAGTAACTAACGGAAAGTGAGACAGAGAGGGTGATTGGATGAGAGAGAATGGAAGTGAGGGGGAGAAAGACAAAGAGAGATACAGAAAGAATGAGGGAGCGAGAGACAAAGAGAGATACAGAAAGAATGAGGGAGCGAGAGATATATAAAGAGCAACAGAAAGAGTAAGAGAGACAGATAGATTACAGAGAGAGATGAAAAGGCCTTGTAGACATTGTGCTCCTCTGCCTGAGATGGGAAATAGTCCATAGTGACAGGGTGAGCAAAATAATGAAAAGATTTCAATATCAGAGGGAAATGGAGAAAGCACAGTGCGAGCATGGTGTGTGTGTGTGTGTGTGTGTGTGTGTGTGTGTGTGTGTGTGTGTGTGTGTGTGTGTGTGTGTGTGTGTGTGTGTGTGTGTGTGTGTGTGTGTGTGTGTGTGTGTGTGTGTGTGTGTGTGTGTGTGTGTGTGGGTGTACAGGACTGTACTTCTTTGAAGCCCTTGGACGTTCTGCTGGGTAGTCTGTGTATTACTGCTGCAGCACAAACTGCTCTTTAGAGGCATGCATGAACCAAGCATCCACAGGTCCACACAGACTCTAAGAGACATCAAACCCATGGGTTTTGCAATGGTATTCCCACACTTTGGTGGAAATACGATTTCCAGTTTATTCTCTTGCGAACCATGTGGTGTATTCGTGGACATGTAATTATCCAGCTACTCTGCGGTACATTCACTTCTCAGACTATATTTAAATATATTAGGACAGTTTACCCACAATCCCCTGTAATCTATTCCCTTATTTGCAGTATGCCCACACTTCTCCAAAACAATGTGATCAACCAGCTTGTCTCCAACATGGCTACCAACCCCAAGAATTATCTTTAGCTTTTGGTATCGCTTGCTAAACTCATTTTAGCCAGAAGGGGAATGTTGGAACAAAATATGTACAGGCAGTCACGGCCCAATGAGCAGCTGATGAAAGCAGACTTAAAAATGGTAGCCAGGATGAGATGAAAGACCAGAAAAAGCTTCATCAAACATTACACATGAGCTTATACATGTTCATGTGTGTGTGTGTGTGTGTGTGTGTGTGTGTGTGGGAGATCATGTATGTGTGTATGTGTGTGTGTGTGTGTGTGTGTGTATGTGTGTGTGTGTGTGTGTGTGTGTGTGTGTGTGTGTGTGTGTGTGTGTGTGTGTGTGTGTGTGTGTGTGTGTGTGTGTGCGCGTGTGTGCGTATGTGTGCGTGTGCACACGTGCGTGTGTGAGTGTGTGTGTTTGTGTGTGCACCTCATTGCCACTGCTTCCGTTGCCTGTAAACCCCGGCTGTTTAACTCAAGGACAGGAAACCTATATTGCTCGATTCACAAAGATGCAAACAATGCAGTTTGTCCGTTTTTCCCTTGCACAAATGAGGCCTCCACTGTACCATATTCTAATGCCAAGACCTGTTTATATTGGCTCACCAGGCTCAGCGTGGAGCCAGCCAACTGATGCATTAGGCTCATCCAATCTCCCTGGGATCCTACGCTCTGTGAGTTAATAATAGTGGTGTGTGCAGATCGCTGTGTACGCTATCCACCCACTGCATCCCCAAATTTGCACTCTGTCATGCTATACATCCAGGCATTTCTGCCTATCAAGTGCTAATGGTTCCCTTCCCATATTATATATATATATAGAACCATCATCCTATCTGAGTGGACTTCGGGCATGTCGCTTTGCGTCCCAAGCTGACATCGGGAAGGCTGAACACATCACGCCAGAGATGATTCAACACGAACGGGAGAGGGCCTGGGTAGAATGATCACACGTTTCACAAGTGTGTGAAAAGGAAAAAGACTGATTCTTGTTAGCGTTGACCTATTTACCATGCCGAAGAATCCCCTGCCAGCATTTCTGACCCAGATAAGAATACGATTTTCTTTAAGTTAACTGGCGCTCCACGCATTTCATCATTGGGATAATCAAACCCCGACCATCAGTTTAATGTCTATAATCCTCTGGTTGATCCTTACATATGTTTGACATCACTCCAGACATCCACGACGTACATGCGTCATTATAAGGACAGCAGGTATAGTTTATGTGTAGGCCTATGCTTGAAGATCGGGACGATAATAATATAGGTATATATGTTATCTGGGAAATTCATACCCTGTTCCACCATGTCGAAGACCGCATTTCTATCGTTAAGCCAAAGCTGGAAAGACTTTCTAACAGAGTCACCTTGGTAATAAGTGAAATACAATAAATTCAGATAGACATGTGTGTATTGAAGAACAGTGCATGGTTGGTGGAGGGAAGTCCTTTTGATGGGCTGTGATTTCTGCTGGCTTGACTCCTAGCCACTGAAGTTTCACTCTTTCTGACTCATTGTGTCTGTGGGTGTGTGTGCTGTGTACTTGCTAGTGACCTCTCTGATAACTCTTACATTTCTCAGCAAGAAGCCCTTACCACTAAATGTAACACCTCACATTATGTAGCGAACCTTTTCTTACATGCTTATTTTGGCATTATTCTGGGTTAACCCTTTTGACAAGGCCCAGACGGAAGATGATACTGCGCCAGAGGGGGGCAGTGTTGTTAAGGTATGGCGCTTGCATGGCATATCTCACATACTCGTTCCTCGTCTTTTTCGTTCTTTGCACACAATCCAAGCACCGATTTAAATAAAACTGAACAACTCAGCGGAAACATACTAAATCGCATATGAGTGAGATTTTAGGAGTAAACATGGTTAGATCTATGTGAGAAAATTCAGTTTTTTAAATAACATGACATGACTATATAGCGTTCTTACATCTCTCTTTCTCTCCCTGTTCTATCCCTACTTTTTTCTTTCTGTCTCTATATATCTCTTATTTTATTCATATTTTAATCCCTTGCATATTATCTAGCGCTGTTAAACCTCAACTAAAAAGTAGAGGTAAAGTAGAGGTGCTATGAGAAAAAGAACAAGGATCTGGTTTAACAAGCCTTAATCCCTGCTAATCCCCAATATAACAAAACACTTTATTTTAGCCATTTACCTCTCTATACCCAACACAAAGACGCACAAAAAGGGAATAGAATACACACACTTTTGACAAAGCAAACACACACATTCCCTTTTGCAAAATGTAAAATGTGTGAGCTTCAACAGTTGAGTTGGCAATATTCCTGTTGAATTCCCACTCTCCCCATCTTCCCGCTCTCTCTTTCTCCCCCTCTCTCCCAGTCTTTCCTCCCTCTCCGTCCCTGATGTTTAACACTAGGTCATGACTGGTGCTGTGTGTTATCTGTAGTCGCGACAGGCTGTGGTTCCATGTATTTATTGCCCCATGGCTCTGAAGGTCTGACGCCAGTAGAAACAACAGAAGTATATCTGTATGTCAGGGGGGGGGGGGGGGGGGGGGGGGACCCTTTCTTATTCCGGGGGGCCTCTCTTTCATTTCCTGCTCTTTCTTTTTGCCAACGGCGAGAAAAGGGGAGGAGAAAGGATGGAAGGGAGGGTAGAAGAGAGGGGGTGAGGGGGTGAGGGGGAAGAGGGGATAGCTGGGTAAAGAAAAGGGGGTAGCCATTGAGTTGTCCACCCACACACAGCACTCTCGGGGTCACCTGCGTGGGCTGGGGGACCACAGAGGGCAAGGATATTCAGAAGAAAACACATGCACACGCACACATGCACAAGCATGCTGGCACACTCATTCACACACACACACACACACACACACACACACACACACACACACACACACACACACACACACACACACACACACACACACACACACACACACACACACACACACACAGACACACACACACACACACACACACACACACACACGCGCGCGCACCCACACAAACGAACCCACACACACGCACACAATCCATGAAGACACCCACGCACTTTCTCCTATATGGGCCGTTTTGGTCATTGGTCTGCATAATAAGATCATTCTTGCCCCTCCCCCCCCAAATATAGCAGCTTAACAATGCCTAATTTGATCATGCGAATATATGTATAGGTCATTGATAAGAATCACTAACCCCAATGACGAATGTGGGCAAAGCGCGAAAGGCAGAAAACAAAGCAGAACATTTGCATGAAAACTTCCTTTAGAGAAATGTCAGTTTGTGGCATTTCCTATCAGGAACGGCGAGGAAGGCAGCCAGCAGAGGAGACCGCTAGTCCCCGTAATGAGGAGATGAGGAGATAGACTTTTCAAAGGCGTTTGACTGTGGCAGGAGAGGATATGCGGGGACGAAGATCAACAACAACAACAACAAGGAAAAAAAGAACCAGAGACAAAAAGAGGAAGATGTGCAGTTAATCATAATTAGCATTGTTCCTGAGCCGTGAGGAATCAAAGACAAAGCACTGATCGCTGCCACGGTGTGTGTGTGTGTGTGTGTGTGTGTGTGTGTGTGTGTGTGAGAGAGCGAGTGTGTGTGTGTGTGTGTGTGTGTGTGTGTGTGTGTGTGTGTGTGTGTGTGTGTGTGTGTGTGTGTGTGTGTGTGTGTGTGTGTGTGTGTGTGTGTGTGTGTGTGTGTGTGTGAGAGGGGATTACTTGGTAATTATGAGAGGGGCCAGCAGCTTCTCCGTCTCCGCCACCGTCGTCTCCACCCACAGCCCATCTGCCCCGGAGTCCAGCGAGTGGGTGCTTATTGCTGTGATGGCAGAAAGGGTGGTGGTGGAGCTGCTGGTGGTGGTGGTGGTGGTGGTGGTAAATATGGCGTGCTATGAACGGTGGTTAATGGAGCTCTTGTTGGTGGTGGTCGTGTTTGTAGTGGTTATAGTGGTGGTAGTGCTAGTGGTGGTGTAGCTGGTGGTGTTGGAGCCCGTGTGGTGCTATTGGAGTTACAACTGGTGGAGGCGCTGGTGCTAGAGGTGGGGGAATTTGTAGGAATTATTACGGAACAATGTGCAATGAACGATCTGAAGAAAGATGCTTCTTCTTCAACTGACACTTCTGCCAAGTTCCTGAAAATCGAAGAAAGATGGGAGGAAGTGTGTATGTTTTGCGTGTATTTGTGCGTGTGTGTGTGTGTGTGTGTGTGTGTGTGTGTGTTTGTGTGAGAAATCAAACTGGCTGACATGTGGTGATGCCCGTCGGTGCTTAAGTCTAGCAGAGCCTCCTCGCGGGGCCAGAGGGAGCGAGTGGAGGTGAGGAAGAAAGAGAGCAAGAGGGGGAGGAGGGGGAGGAGGGGGAGGGAAGGGTCAGGGAGGGAGTGGGGGAGAGAGGTAGAGAGTATTTTTAGGAGTGGTCTAATACGGGGATCTGTGGTGGAGTCTGAGGGGTCACGGCGGTATCACTGCCGGGTCACAGCGCCGGAGGGGGAGAGCTCTGCAGTCTGTCTGAAGTAGAGAGCAGATAAAGAGAGGAGAGAGGAGGACCGGGCCGGGAAGATCACACACACACGCACACGCACACTCGGGCTGGCGCGCACACGTGCGTGTGCCTGTGCAAACGCGCACACACACACGTAGCTGTAAAGGCAGACAGGGTTGCCCACAACCAGCATAAACAGGAGTACAAAGTACAGCTTTATTCTTCACAAATGCAATGGATAATGACACACACGCACACAAACACACACACCAACACACAGTCCTTCCAGGATCTCTAAGTGATCTGTTTGTGTGTGTGTGTGTGTGTGTGTGAGCGTGTGTGTGTGTTTGGGTGTGTGTTTGTGTGTGTGTGTGTGTGTGCCTGCCATACCCAATCTGCAGTCTGTGGTTTCCTCTGTGAGTCCCGTGCCTCTGCCTCACTATTGTACACATCTGAAGACATGTAGCGCAGCGGAACAGATGGAGGGGGAAAAAGTGTCACAAATTTGACGTGTTTATGGCACGCACACGCTCACCAACATGTACGCAAACACACACACACACGTACACAAACACACTCACGAAAACAAATACACTCACTACCATGCACACAAACACACTCACAAATCCGTACACAAACACTCACACACAGGTACACAAACATACTCACACGCGTTCACAAATACACTCGAAAATACTAATACAAATACAATCGCACACGTACACAAAGACACACATACACAAACACAGAAATATGCACACAAACACTCTCACACATGTGCACAAACACAGACTCACACACACGTACACAAACACACTCACAGAAATATGTACAGTAACTCACACACTCACACACGTACACAAACACAGACTCACACACACGTACACAAACACACTCACAAACATGTACGCAAGCACACACTCACACACATACTCACACACACGTACACAAACACACACTCAAACACACATGTACGCAAACACACAATCAAACACAGGTACTCACACTCACACACACACACACACACACACACTGAATTGAGAGGCACATGGATGTTTATTCACATGATAAAAGGCACAGACATCTCTTTTTGACGGCTCCAGATTTGAATGAAACCTTCTGTTCTCTGTGCCATGTTTACCCCGCATGCGCATAAATACGTGTCAACACAGTAACACTGTTTATGTATGTTGTATCACTTACACTTGCATCCATGACACACGACAACGCAGGGACCCGTGTGTGTGTGTGTGTGTGTGTGTGTGTGTGTGTGTGTGTGTGTGTGTGCGTGTGTGTGTGTGTGTGTGGTTCCCGGGGCAGCTTGCCCCGACTGGCAGCTGCTCTACACAGAGAACTGGGAACCAACTTAATGCCACTGACATGCTAATGACTCTATGTGGACACACACACACACACACACACACACACACACACACACACACACACACACACACACACACACACACACACACACACACACACACACACACACACACACACACACACACACACACACCTTCAATCGTGCATACACATGCACACACACGCACACACGCATACATACATACATACACTGTATGTACGCATACACACAACGCACACAAACACACATCCAATACACGCGCACACACACAGCACACCCACACACCCACAGCACATAAAAACGCACGAGCCGTGACCATTATCTGTCGTGCCAAGCCCCAGAGTGCTGTAGTTTTCCGAGGACCTGTAAACGATTCGGAGCCCACCAGAGTGCTCCAACACTCGGTCCGTCCCCGAGACAAATGAATTCCCCCGTCCCTCTAGGAAAGTGTTTTTTTCTGCGCGGGCCTTTGAGGGCCGATGCGTGTTTAAATCCCCCACTCCCAATCAAATGCTTCCAGGCTGCACGCTCTCCGCTCCTTCCTTTGTTCATCTGTCTCAGCCACCCACACACCTGACGTCCCCCCGGGTTGGTAGTCTCTTCACACACACACACACACACACACACACTCACACACACACACACACACACACGCACACACACACACACACACACACACACACACACACACGCGCACACACAAGCGTGCACGTACCCACACAACAAAAGCTTGCACGACACACACACATACACACACACAAACATGCACGCGCAAATGCACTCACAAACGCACACACACACACAAACAGAAAAGTACACACACACAGACACAAAGGAATCCACACTGCGGGATACTGGAACACATGTACGTATGCGTGTTCACTCATGCACTCCGTTCTCCTCACAGTTCCCTCTCCCTCTCCTGTGCGAGGCACGCACCGATGGGTGCGTGCACGCCGGTGCATGCGTGCACGGACCCAACACACACTCAGTGGCAGAGGGAAAGGGGCTATATTTAGAGCTCCAACATACAGATGTGTGGGCAGCAGCCATCTGGGGCCCGATCGAAACAAAACAGCGCGCCCGCCCTGTGTGTTTGTGAGGGCCTGTGTTTGTGTGTGTGAGTGCGTGCGTGCGTTTGGGATATAGTATAGGATCAGTGGGACATAGGGCCAGGGGCCAAACTTTCTCCGGGGGTCCGTGGTGATCACGCCACGCCCCCCCCCCCCCCCCCCCCCCCCCCCCCCCCTCCGGTGGGCTGGGAACCTCAGGGGAGAATGGGATAAACATCCCGACGCTCATCAATCAAAACCGCCGTGACACAAATGACCAGGAACAACGGGGGCCCGCTCTCCATCCATGGCAGCCTGATGTGTCCCCGCCCCCCTCCGGCGGTCTCCGCCCACCTGCGCCCCCCCGACGCCATTGGACCGCATCCTCCCGCTCCTCGCCCGGGATTGGTCCACGACACCATCGCCACCGCCGCCACTCTCGGCGAGGATCGGGGCTAATTGGGTCTTTGTGATTGCGCGGTCTGTCGTGGGACCGGGGGCAGAATGGGAACGTTTCTCTGGCGGCGGGGCGTCTGAGTGGCGGGGCGGTGCAGCGGGACAGAACGGCCCTCGCCGCCTCAAAGCGCCAGATGCTCTTCCTGGCGCTATTATGGCGCCGGACGGGACCCCGAGATGGTTTCTACCTAGCAACAGCGGCGGGACAAAGCGGGATGGAGACCGACACACACAACGCTCACACATCGACACACACAAATACACACAAACACACACACACAGACACGTATAAAAGGACATACACACGCACACGTCTTAAAGTATGCACACACACACACACACACACACACACACACACACACACTAACACAAACACAGATCTGAAAATAAACACACACAATGACATTTGCACACATCTCAAACCCCAACCGCCCCCCCCCCTACACACACCCACACACTTACACACACACACACACACACACACACACACTGACACAGAGCTAAAAGAGCCCTTACTTCCAAACACACCCACTTTTTAAACCATAATCACACACTCATCTCAAAATACTCTCACACACACACACATCTAAAACTACACAGACACACACACAAAGCCACCCATACACACACACACACACACACACTCTCAATAGCTCATTTTCTCAATGACACAATACACAGTCGCAGTCCTCACTCTCAAACTTGAATCCATCAGCCTTTGGTGGTAGCATTGGACCTAACAGACACACACACACACACACACACACACACACACACACACACACACACACACACACACACACACACACACACACACACACACACACACACACACACACACACACACACACACACATAACACATACACACAGACACGCACACTTACACCCATCCCAACCTTAGGGGGCTACGACTAGATCTCCCCTGGCCTTCCTGGCACCCACTGGACAAAGACATAGAAAAAATTCAAGAACCTCACTATGCACAGCCTCTCCTCCACCATCCTATTGCATCAAAGATAGAGAGAGAGAGAGAGAGAGAGAGAGAGAGAGAGAGAGAGAGAGAGAGAGAGAGAGAGAGAGAGAGAGAGAGAGAGAGAGAGAGAGAGAGAGAGAGAGAGAGAGAGAGAGAGAGAGAGAGAGAGAGAGAGAGAGAGAGAGAGAGAGAGAGAGAACAGTGAATAAGAGCAGTAAAAATAACTTCTTCTGTCTCACCACGTATGGAATGAGTAATGTGTTTCTGCTGTTCTGTAGGAGGACAGGCAGGTGTTCCACGCGACACACAGGACGAGTCTTTAATACATAAATGCAGCTTGAATGTGTCAATTCAAAGTATTTAGCTTATAGCTATTTACTTGTTCATGCATATGCAGAACTATTCAACCATTGAAACAATAATTACAGAAAATTAAAAACACGTATAGATTTTCTTGTATTGGTATATTCGGTCCGCTTTTGCCATGCATTTAAAAGATGAACGCAAGCTGTCCGACTTGAATATGGTACATATTTGTATTTGTCTTACCTTCGTCAACAGGAGGCGCTATAGTCCCATGTTAAATCCGCGCTTTCCGGTCAATAGACCTCAATCAGTACAAAGTACTCTCACTTGACCAGCCAAAAGGAAACCCAAGGCACAATATAAAATACAAATGAAATGCTCGCTAGATCGACTAAAGTCTTAACATATAAAATGCGTCATTCCTTTCACCACACACAGGATTGTCTTATTTTAGTGCAACTGTATTTTAATTTGTCCAACGTACTGGCCTTATCCTATCGATCGTCGGGCTGTTCAGCAGTCCATCAAATTGTCGCAACTAAAGTCCATGACTAGATAATAGCAATCAGATCAATGGTGCATCTTCATTGCCTTAGTTTGATCGATACACACCAAATAAATTGAAACACTTTAGTTGTGATTCGTCAGTGCATATGCGGACGACTATCTCTGATATAGCCTACTGGTGTATGATTAGAGAGAGAGAGAGACCGCCCCGTGCCTGCAGCTCCGTCCCACTCCCGTCCCAGCGTCGCCCCTCATTCACACACTTTCCCCTCCGGGATGAAGCTGCTTGTCCCCGCGCACAGAGCCAACTGGAAGCAGCGCACACGCTCTTTTTCCGCGGCTGCCCCAATGGCTTTTTATGGCAGGGATTTATGCAGATTGCTGTCTTTCTTGATATGGATCACATCTGCAGTTTCGACACCAAGAACACGGATTTATCCACCCAATGAAGGTAAGGGAAGCAAGGGAGATTCCATCTAGGGGTTACTTTGTGTGGTCGTTGAGGTTTAAAGAGACCTGGTTCAAAGGTGCACAGCGATCTTAATGGATAAAGTAAATATAGCCTATATATGAGGTGTTTTATGTTTCACCGAGAAACTGTTCTGCACGGTAGACCAAACAAATGAAATGTTTTTATGAAAGAGCATTGTTTACAGAGTCCGGATCTTTGCTTGTTGTTACTGGGAAATAGGAATTCAGGTAAACGCAGGTTCCCTGTTTCCCGTCAGGAGGAATAACCCTCAGGTGGAGGCGTGAAAACATATTTTTAATCAGGTGGCTTATGTTTAAACCTACCTGTGCGACTCAGATTTCGAAATACTTGCACTGTTGTCGGTTTGGTGGAACGGAATAAGCCTGTATAAAAATCGTCATCGATTCCTTGAGTTAGTAATATTTGAGTCAACATTAGGTCACAGGAAATAATGCATGCAAATTAGACAAAATCTTATAAGAAGTTGCACAAGTTTTAACAGTTCACTAGTGGAGTCAGCTGCTTGAAGTCCTCTGCTGCAATAGTCTAAAAAATCTCCAAACAGCAGCTAACCTATACCTACATTTATTATATTGCTTATTTCTACATGTCTACCGAAGGAACTTTGATTTACTAAAATATGAGCAGAATGAGTTCGATTTACATGAGTAAATTGGACGGTACTGGTTAATCGCCTTTCAAGCTCTCAATTGACTTGGATTTGTGTGTGTGTGTGTGTGTGTGTGTGTGTGTGTGTGTGTGTGTGTGTGTGTGTGTGTGTGTGTGTGTGTGTGTGTGTGTGTGTGTGTGTGTGTGTGTGTGTGTGTGTGTGTGTGTGTGTGCGCGTGTGCATGCGTTTACTTGTGTGCCCGCGTGTGTGCGTGTGTGCGTGCGTGTGTGTGCGCGCGTCTGTTTCAGTGACTCTGTTGGATACCAGGACAGTGCCAGGAGAGCTGAAGTGGGAAGCGAGTCCTTTAGATGGAGGGGTGAGTGACTGTCCCTACTGTTAAATGATCCACACACTCGCGCACGCACTCACACTCACGCACACACAGAGTCTGGATCCCGATCCTGTTTTGGACATCATTTTTAAAATTGAACCGTTGTTATTGAAGCCAAAGTGCTGTTGTGTTATTCGTGCCTTTGTGTTTGGCAGAGGCACAGCGCGGGCCAGCCTGCTAGTGGGAGTTGAGGCTGGTTTCTCTCTGTTTGTTTCAATGTAGGCATTATCACCAAAGAGTACATCGGCCTGAATAAATTACAGCATGACTCAACCACCACTGTGAGGGGTTGGGGAACTACGTTTTTGGTTTTATTTAATTAATTAATTTATTTTTTGCTGATTTTATAATGTGTCCTTTCACATACGCACACATTCCCCCCCCCTCCTTGGTTCACCCCTTCTGTCTCTCTCTCTCGCCCACTCTCTCTCTCTCTCTCTATCTCTCCCCCTCTCTCTCACCCTCTCTCTCTCTCGCTCTTGCTCTCTCTATCTTGGCCTGGTGTCTTCCTCACCTCTTTGTTAGCAGTGGAGTTATTGCTGAACTTGACTCGACTCTATCTCTATCTCTCTCCCTCTCTCTCCCTCCCTCCCTCTCTCTCTCCCTCCCTCTCTCTAGTCATCAGCCTCTCTTTCTCCTGGGGGCTTGATTGACAGGGTCCCGGCCACGCGCACTGAGCTATTGATTACAGCTATCCCCCCTCCCCCCGCCCCCACCTCGTCTTCCCCCTGAACCCCCCACCCACCCTGGTTCCCACTGTCATCCCCTCTCCTCCTGCTGGCCCCCCCACCCGCTTCACTACCATCCCCACATGCACACACACACACACATACACACACATGTGTGCACATGCACTCACACACACACACACATGCACAGAGCAAATTAAATACCCGCACTCCAAACTGCCACAATGTGCTCACATGCACACACACACACTCAAATGCCAAGGTGTACACACATAAACACACACACACACACACACGCACGCACGCAAGAACAGACACACACACTCACAGGAAAACACCCACACTACCAAACCAAATAGACATACTCACACTTGCACACACATAGAAAAACACCCACACTACTAACCCAAACGCACACACTCGCACGCAATTTCACACTCGCGCACGAAAAACAAACGGCAAAGGAAAACACCCACACTATCCCTCTGAATGCACACACTTACATGGGTGTACACATGGCAACATGCACATGCATAGACAAACACACACACACACAACCACACACACACACACACACACACACACACACACACACACACACACACACACACACACACACACACACACACACACACACACACACACACACACACACACACACACACACACACACACACACACACACAGCATCTCTTCACAGTCGGGGCGAGTGCAGTGCGTGTTTTCCCTGACAGCTGTGATTTCTGTCTGCTGACAAAGACTCAAAGGAGTCGAGAGAAGAAGGCATCATACCCCATGACAGCTCTCTTAGAGTCCTCTTCCTCACCACACAAACTCACACACACTCACACATTCTCCTTTCCTCTTTCTTCCTGATGACACGGGATAATTAGAGTGTATACAGCGCGCACCAGTAGGGAGAGCGCAGATTATTATTCAGTGGCAATAAAAAGGCAATTTGGCATCAGGAGTTCATTCCCCTGGGGCCCTTCGCGCCACGGTCACAATGCCAGTCAGATGGTCAGGCTGAGAGAGAGAGAGAGAGATGGTGCCATGGAGACCCGGCCTCGCTCGCCCCGGTGCAGAGTTCTCCTGAATAAGGCCTCAGTATGAAGTCACTGCGTGTATCCCAACACGCAGGAAGAACACTGTCCACCTCCGGGTTATTTCCCTGTGGCGTATGTGAATTAAGGGATGCGGATCACCGGTTAAATTAACTTTCTGCTTTTGTGTTTTTTGTTTGTTTGTGTGTGTGTGTGTGTGTGTGTGTGTGTGTGTGTGTGTGTGTGTGTGTGTGTGTGTGTGTGTGTGTGTGTGTGTCCGTGTCCGTGTCCGTGTCCGTGTGTGCAGTGGGAGGAGGTGAGCATCATGGACGAGAAGAACATCCCGATCAGAACCTACCAGGTGTGCAACGTCCTGGAGCCCAGCCAGAACAACTGGCTGAGGACGGACTGGATCCCCCGCTCCGGGGCCCAGCGGGTCTACGTGGAGGTCAAGTTCACCCTCAGGGACTGCAACAGCCTGCCCGGGGTCACCGGCACCTGCAAGGTACAGCCGCACCTGTTGAGCCCCAAACAGACCTATGAACACTCCCTCTTTATGTTTGTTGTTCTCCGAAGTTTACTTACGTTAATGAGGAAGAGTCTCTTTAGGAGAATCAGAAAGTCATTTTTTATCCAGTTTAACCTTTTTCGTTTATTACGACTCATTTTTGTGACACGAATATATTGCTGTTTATGTGAGAGCATAAAAGTATATTGGTTAATCCTTCAAAGTAATACCCGAGAAAGATAAGGAGGCGTTTTATTGCTTGTCGCTAACTGGTTAGAATTTTGTTGTTTACCCCGGGCGTCAAGGAGACCTTCAATCTGTACTACCACGAGTCGAACGACGACAGAGAGGGCTACATCAAAGAGAGCAGCTTCATCAAGGTGGACACTGTCGCCGCGGACGAGAGCTTCACTCAGGTACAGCAGGCAAGGTCCAAGCAGACAGCTGGCTCTGACGCAACCTTCAGGCCCTGCCAGGGGGGGGGGAGAGAATGCATAGATATCATCCAGGGAACAATCAACAACTGTTATCTGCTGCTGTCTTCCTTCATACCTTTTCCCCTACACTATGTTATTCTCATGGGGTTTCCCTCTTATGAGGACGTTCTGCTGGCGCAGTTGTGATTATCAGGCTAATTTATTTTACATCTTCCCACTTCTATAAAAGCCATCGCCTTCTGTTCTATCACACGTTCTCCTGGTTCAATGGACCCTTAGTCAGAAATCGAGTTCTACAATTCTCGAAAATACTGGCTGCCCTTTAGTGGCTAGAAATAGAACACCATAGCTCTTAGTAAACGGAGTAGGATTTTAATTAACAAGGTAATTGGGTGTTTTGAAAGGCGCCTCTAAATTAAATGTATTATTATTATTATTATTAATGTTGTTAATTGAGCTTGCTGCGTGCACAATGCCTGACGCGAATGCGTTGCCTCTTTCCAACCCAGGTGGACGTTGGCGATCGCATCATGAAGCTGAACACTGAGGTGCGCGACGTCAAGGTCACGACCCGGAAGGGCTTCTACCTGGCCTTCCAGGACGTGGGCGCCTGCATCGCCCTGGTGTCCGTCAGGGTCTTCTACAAGACCTGCCCGCTCACCGTCCGCAACCTGGCCACCTTCCCGGACACCGTCACCGGGGCCGACACCTCCTCGTTAGTGGAGGTCAGGGGGTCTTGCGTCAACCAATCAGAGGAGAAGGAGGAGCCAAAGATGTACTGTGGTGCTGATGGAGAGTGGCTGGTTCCTATTGGTGGATGTGTGTGTAGCCCGGGATACGAGGAACGGGGAGGCGGCTGCCAGGGTAAGGCTGAGATATTTTTGTAAAGATTACATTTCTTTTTGCTTGTTGTTTTAGATTATGAATTTAGACCACCAGAAAATATTTATTGTATTATTCAGATAGGTGTTGAAACGGAGAAGAGCATTTGGATTATATTGAATGTGACTCGAACATGTAAGGTTACTTATCTGTCGGTAAAGGTCTGTTTTCACATAGGGGATGATGGAGGAGAGATCCAGTCAGTTATTCAGTGTGTCTTTATGCGTGATGGAATGCATATATTCAAACATGGATAAACAATCACCGTGTTGTCACTCTCCATGCATATCATCAGAATCAGAGGACAAGTGTGTAAGTGTGTAAGTGTGTGTGTGTGTGTAAGTGTGTTAGTGTGTGTGTGTTGTGTTTGTGCATGTTTGCGATATAAATTGTCATTGCCAATGTCATCTGTGCCGAACAGTGGTTTTCCGCATGCTAATCTGATCTGCACTTGAACCAGACAGAGAGCCAATCTGTTTACACCCTTGTTGACATGCCTGTATATGGGGATACGCATAACCTCGCATGTTGATGCCAATCTTATGTATTTTCACCTATGGGCGAGCGAGAAAGAATGATAAAGCGAAAGAAAGAGAGAGGGAGATAAAGACAGAGACGGCGAGAGAATGCTATGGGGAGAGAAAAGGCGTGAGAAGATCAAGAGAGAGAGCGATGGAGAGAGTGGGATAGAGGAAGAGAGAGAGGAAAAAAAGGTAGAGAGGGAAATAGATGGAGTGGGAGAAAGACAGAGGTAGACAGAGAGAGAGATGGAGAGACAGATAGAGAGAGGAAAGACAGCAAGCGAAAGCAAGGGGTGTGCCGAGAGATGGGTTGAGAGAGAGAGAGAGAGAGAGAGGGAGGAATGGTCAAATAGGAGAGAAGGGAATCAGGAGAGACAGCTTTACAGCATGCCGTCCCTCCCACCCCCCAATTCAATCACCTAGACAAAAAAGCTGGGCCATTTCCACCCACACTCCCACTTTAGAAAAAATCTCACACACACACATCCACAAAAACACACACACATAAACACACACACACACACGCGCACACACACACACACACACTAGCA
>NC_079419.1:17808903-17858307 GCF_026213295.1 Gadus chalcogrammus | reverse complement strand
ACTTAAGATGATCATCTCAATACACCTGCAGATGATTGAGTGGTAGATTCTTACAAACACTTGATAATAATAGCAAATATCAGTTCATAATTTGTTAATACGATAACATATCTATAACGGTAACACCGGGTCTTTTATTTAACAAAAAAAAGCAGGTTATAGCAGCTAAGCAAATTACTATAATGTCATTAGGAACGAACACGCTAACTAACTATAGCATGTACAATTGACAACTCTTAACCGGAGCACTTTGTCCGTCGCACCGCATTTATAAATATATATCAAGACCCAGAAATAGCTATGGGAGAATGAATTAGAAGACAATCTGTTTCTTTCTATTCAACTCTTATCAATTGTAAATTGTGCAATGCTGTAGTTCCCTACCATAGCTTTAGCCAACACTCTGCCTCCTAGGAGCCCGGTTGCGACAGTAGACCTCAGCCACATGATCGTCCGCAACCGCAGGAACGCAAAGCTCCGCTCTGTGACCAGCGGTCCACGTGGTTTATAGACACGCCCACTTAAGGTGGTATCAGCCTTGTCTTTTTTTCTTTTTTTTTGTTGTTGTTATATTTTATAACTTAGGCTATACGAGTCATGTTATTTCCTCCAGCACATAAACATAACATCGATCAATATGCAACTAAAACACTGTCAATCAAGCACTGTGAATGTCTTTTAAATTATTTTGTGTTCAATAGTCAATCAATTCATTGCTGATGCCTTAATTGTTGTGAATATGCCAAATAAACCATCAAGAAAAGCAGCCACATCCATTGTTTAAAAAAGACGCAACGTAAAATAAAGGCATTAAAAATGACTAACGGTTCTCAACATTTATTTTATGAATATACCCGTCCTTGGAACAAAAAAGGATGGGAACCCTTGCCTTAATCTATTCAAAACATTATGGGTTTAGGTTTTACAGTGTCGAATTATGTAATTTATATTGTCTGTACAACCATGGACATACAATATGAAAGTACACATAAATAAATAAATATTATATAAGAAATAAATCAACAGAATGCAGAGATGTAAGGGTCATTAGCCAATAGATGGCTCTCATGGCAAGGGAGATAGAAATGAATGGAATGGAGAGAAAATGGTATTTGTTATAATAGTTGGTAGAATAACCAAGTATGTGATGTAATAATAATGAGTATCTGTTGTTGGTGAAAGATCAGACACATTACAAGCTGATGTTTCAACATCATTCCAGCAGAGGGCGCTCTCTGACTATTTTCTTTCTGCATTAAACACTGAAACGGTGTCCATATTCTTAAGGGTCTTTTTGGATATAGGAGTTTGATTATTATTATTATCTCATCATTGACAGTTCAGTGTCCATCATTTTTTGAATTATCTTGTCCGTTTTTTAAATTCGCTACATCTTCAGATTGCCTTTATTCATTGAATACATTGTTATCATGTCTGGATACTATGTGAATGAATATATAAAGTAAAAGTAAGAGCTATGGAAAGAAAGTGTAATATTCTAGGGTGTAGGTTTGGTGTAATATGTGACCACCAGAATGAATTCCAGCAAAATGGAACATGAGGACATTGCCCAAAAAAGAAATGCCTCCTACTGTTCCTCTGATGAGCAGTCATTGTTCAGATACAATTGGCATGGTGACCGATGTGCTTGACTAGCTTTGTGCAAAGTGAATCACTGATACACATCTTTTAACTGGCTGAAGTAGATGATCTCAAGTTTGAACACAGTGAGTGCTAACAGAACTTTGGTCAATTGAGGCTTACCATTACCTGTAAGAAACCAAAGATAAATCATCTCAAAACATCTATCTCAAACTTCTCAACATATAAATGTTGTCGAGTTATCTGTTAGTATAAAACGATAAAATCGAAATATTACGAGTTTTGGTTTTGATTTCTTAACGGGTGAATGAAATTGGTCAAGCGTCCAACATTATTTTTATAAAGATCTACCATTCTATATTTAATAGGACTATGGCGTATACACATCCTGCCGTTAGCCATATAGAATATAATACCATACAATACCATAATAGCATACCGTATACTGGATGACTAATACATTCAAATCACAAGCTCAGGTATTGCATTATTCCAGTCTGGCAAGATTCTTTATTCATGTTTATTTATAAATGGGTGACGTAGGCTCCATGCCATGCATGCTCCACCCTGTGCTATAGTGCCGGTCTGGGGCAATCAATAGGTGAACCCGTGCTGGCTCCTTGGTTGGTGGTGTGTCGCAGTGGTGATTAGCTTACAGACTCCCTAAACATCACACTCTGTTGATGAGAAGGTGGCGCTGATGCCATGATTTCCTTTGTTCTTAATTTCTCTGGTGGTGGCGGCTGCGGCGGTGGTGGTGGCGATGGTGCAAGTGGTGGATGTGATGGTGGTGATGGAAGAAGTCTAATTAGGATTTGTTAATCTTTTTTTTTTTTAAGTCTGCCATTGGTTACCAGAAGCAACCCAATTGAAAACATCCTAATTAAACATCTTGCATGGCCAATTAAAATAGTTAACAACAGGGCTCTGCTGGAAATCTACATCTGCACGACAGGAGGGCATAAATGTGTGCGTGCGTGTGCGTGTTTGTGTGTACACGTAGTAGGCCTATCCATTTTCCGAGAATGGACTGTCAATTATTTTTTTATGTGATCTGTTGTGACGCTTTGAAGAAAACTTTTATCAGTTGTGCATGCATCAGAATTGACTACAGAATCATATTCATTATTTTGATCCAGGCAAAGTAATTAAGTGTTTAAACAATGGCAATTAACCTTTTTTCTTTATTTTTTCATTAAATTGTGTCCATATAAACAATGTCTTAATGCATCCATATGCATACGGTAGTAGGAAAAGTGCCACTTCAATATTTAACAATAATATAATAATTATAATATAATTATAATAATAATCGCTCTCTATCTGAGTCGGATGTGAGTCAGTAACATGCTGAGAACCTCTAGGCTGGGTTACCACCACACTATAGTGTCTCTAAGCGTAGCCCTGTTGCCTCCACAGTTCCTAGAATCCCAGGTTTGATTCCCACTCTCAGATCCTCCCATCTCTATTGCCATGTAGGTACGAGCCATTTAAAATCCACAGGTGGTGTGCAAGTTCCTTTCCATGCTGTGTTTTGCGGGTGACTGCTATAAAGCAATGTGAGGATGAACCTTCTTTTTATGCAGGTGAAATGTCCTAAGGCATCACACAGCCTTTATTATTAGACCTAAGTTTGGTACGCCGTTTTTTACAGTTCATGAGCAAGCCAAGTGCTTTGCCTGGTTTTAATGATGCTGGAAACCTCACACAACTCGTGAAAACGACAGTCCATAATGAGTAGAAAAGATGGGAGAGCGCAGAAAGATAAACAATATTCTTGCCATAAAAAAAGAATTGAGTTGTTGCCTAGAAACAACCTCTGTCAAACCCCCGACTAAGCTCCACCAAACCCCCACCTCTGCCCAGTCACCCCCATCTCCATCCAGTCACCCCTAACACACTACACACACACACACACACACACACACACACACACACACACACACACACACACACACACACACACACACACACACACACACACACACACACACACACACACACACACACACACACACACAAAAAGGCACACACATACACCATCACACACACATGAATACACCTGAACACACATGCACGCACGCACCCACACACACGTCAACTCAATGCACACACACATACATTCATGTTGGGCATACACAAACACACACACACATAAAAACATTCAAATACACACATTCATTCGACGCGTACGCACACACAGAAACACAAACACACACAGAAACACAACTGCCTCCACTATGGGAGTATTTCTCTCTGTTCCTAAGCAACAAGGGAACAAGTTTGATGTATTTTTACTCTGCCCATATCTAAACAGGAAAAGGGAAATTGAAACGGCGTAACAAATTTACCACCAAACTTTCCACTTCATCAACAAACTTGGTGTAGCGTTTAAACAACAATGTAGGAAGCGACTACTGAAGGCTTACTGAAAATATAAAGTCAATACAACCTACCTGTTATCTCTACACAGTATTTGATTGCGTATGGAGATTTGTATTTGTTTATTTATATTTATGTTTGATAATATATTTATATTGAGATATTTAAGGTCTCTTTACTTTTTTGGTTTGTTTATGTTTGTAGCATTGTCTTGTGTAGTACAACATACTCATACAGTTTGAAGAAACCCTACCGTTCTTTCAGAAAGTCAGGTCTTGTGATGTAAGAGCATGTGTAATTTGATACATAAATAAAACATCCCTCATTTTACAGTACCACTATAAACTAAACGAAAAATATGAAAGATATAAATGAACAATAAATGAACTTTATTTTCTAAATATTATAATATATTTTGTTTAGGAAGTAAAAATTGCATTTTAGTGGGGTTTTTCTGGAAGCTGTTGATAAAGACTATCGATGCATGCATGTTTTGAACATTTCTATTGTCTTTCTATATATTCCTGATGTTGAAGTATGACAACAGCAGGGTGAAGATGTCCTTTAATAAAGTGAGCTTCAGATGGAAAGACTGGAGCCTCGAATCTTACTCTTCGCATAATTTCCGATCCATATGGCAAAAGATTACTCCCCCATTTATTGATTTGGTTGACAGGCACATGTTCAATCACACACACGCATTTGATAAAGTACTTCAATGAAAACAGATGGCAACCTATCTTTACAATGGCTGAGAATCTTTTACATATTAACCTCCTACTCTGTGAAGGGCTTGGTTGGCAAGGCAACAGATTCTGCAGTCTGTTTCTTCTGACTGCAACTCAATAGTTAAGATCAGCCCCAATATCAGCCCCCCCCCCCCCCAAACACAACAGTATGTACATACTAACAGCATGCACCTTTTAACACAAGTGAGTGCAGTCCTTCACTTCTTACATGGACACCTGCAGAACTGCTCAAGTCTCTACAGGATTTCACTGTTTCCTGAACAAACTGACATGAGACTTACAGTCTTACAAAGAAATTGACCATGATTCATTTTCCTGAGACTTTTAATTCAACATGATATTTACAAATGTACAATAATAATAATATGCTTGATTCTGAGAAAATAGAAAGTTACTTAAAGCTCTCTAAATTAACCCAATTTAAAATATCCCTGAAGGCATTGTCATTGCAAGCATTAACTCCTAGCCAAGGTAGGCTATTGTTTTGGAAGGCATTTACTTCTCGTTATTTCTTAATATTGGGCTGTATATGTATTAATCATTCGTAACAGACACATTTTGGTTGTTTATTATTTAAACCTTGATAATCCATCATTTATGCTGGTTCTCGGCTTGGTTGTTGCACCAAGTATGAATGTATGAATGGCTACAAATGTGCACGATTAAAAAATATAATTTCAGCGGGAATAGCTAGCCTATTATAAGAACGCCATGAGATTGGTGGAAGGTAGAAACAAGATATGAGTCATATTAAAGAAAAAAAAACAGAAAAATTAAAAGGTGAGCCTCAGCGGGAAATACTCTTCTGATATTTGACGCTGGGTCTTGTCTTACATCACCAAACTTTTGATGGGTTGAAGCAACAACAGAAGTATGAGGGGTTCAATCAGGTCACAAATAGAGAGAGACAGAGAGGGAGGGAGATAAGGAGAGAGAGAAAGGGAGAGAGATAAGGAGAGGGAGAGTGAGAGAGAGAGATAAGAAGAGGGAGAGCGAGAGATAAGAAAAGAGGGAGAGAGAAAGGGAGAGAGTGAGAGAGAGGACTAATGGAAATGCAGCTGTTACGGCATCTGCTGTGGATCCTGGCAGGAGCTAGGATCCCTCTTTGTTTTGCTGTTGTGGGCGGAGCTAGCAGACTCCAGTTTCTCTGGACTCCTCCTTTCTCCTACTCAGCCAGACACACCTGTGGCACATCATAATCAACAACTCCTGCTTTTCTACCCAGGCTCCTCATCCATTCATTGCCAGAGCGTTTTGCTATGGTAGTAGGGTTCCCGGCTTCCATTTCACTTTGTTCTAACATTCAAGAATGTCTGGTTCTAACCCTCCCCAACCAGCGTCTGCTCATTCTTACTGAATAAACATTTGAACGTTACAACCGTCGTCGGTTGTTGTGCGTTTGGGCTCCCACCCTCGGGCCGTAGCAGTACGATCTGGCCAAGAATGGACCCAGCCGACCCAGGGGACGTCCCCAGTGGCTCGGCGAGCCGATGGGTGCAGATGGCTCAGGGGGTTCACCGCCTGGGTGTTCCAGTGGAAGGTTACCCACAGAACCTGGGAGAGGTCGACTCAGCCCTCACCCACTTCACTGCCTACCGGGTGACCTTCGAGGCTCGGCTACAACCACCACGCCTACCCCCGGCGAGTGGACCTCTGCTGCTGGTGCCTCATGGCTGCCGCGAACCCCACGTTCCTGCTCCTACGCCATACGAGGGCGTTCCCGGAGGGTGCAATTGGTGCCTCCTGCAGGTGAGGTCACTGACGCCACCGCGGTCTCTCACATCGCATACATCATCCCTTGCGTGCGAGGGCAGCGTCAGAGGGTGAGGTGGGAGAGCGAGGCCTTGGTGACCCTGGCTCAGGCACGAGGCCTTGGTCACCCAGGCCCAGGCACGCCAGGCCCATCTGGGTGACCGGCCCTCCAGGTCGGCTGTTCGTTTCGGAGCAGCAAGACCTTCACCAAGCCCCGGGCAGGGCTGCTTCTTCTGCTGCCTATCCCCAGCCGCCCCTGGTCCCCCCGGCCTTCCCCCATCCAGAGGTAAGAGCTGGAAGGTTCTCGAAGGCAGCCCATTTCACCCTACCAGGGCTCCCCTCCGCGAGAGAGACCGCGGAGCTCCTGGTGGCCCAGGTCTTACGTATTCACGACCTCCCTTCTGACATCGTCACCGACCGGGGTCCCCAGTTCTTCTCCCAGGTGTGGCTCGTATTCCGCACGACTCTGGGATCCACGGTTAGTCTCACATCCGGCATTTATCGGCAGACCAACTGGCAAAGAGGGCCAACCAGGAACTGAATAAAGTAGTGCATTCGGCAGTCCAGTAATTTAGCATGCCTCGATGCTGGTGTATTGAACGCAGGTGATTCATTGAAGAAATGTTGAGGAGTGTGTCAGTGGGGTTGCAAGGCGCTAGAAGGTGGTTTAGCCTGTGCGTTGGCCTTTAAAACCTCCATTGGATTCGACTCTGTAGTGTACAGAGTACGAAGCCCTGGTGTAGTTTTTGTGAAAAGGCAGTATGGTTTTTTTTGGGGAAAGACGTATGTGACGTTGCACTGAAAGACTAAGGCCTCTCGGTGGGGTAGGATCTGAAGCTGTGGCTGCCAACAAAGAAGAGAAAATCCTCCTGTTCATCACCAGTCGGGAGGTAGAGGTGCAGCACGGCCACTTCTTTGTGATTGAATCTATGCCCTTGGCACTGCTCACCATAGAATTGGATATCTGCAATTTTGCTCGCCTCCACACCTGTGTTGCTAGCCTTCCAGGTGCAAAGCTTCTCAGTGCAAGCAGGGGTTTGGCTCTCATCCTTTCGGACAATTATCTCCACCTTGTGGAGGATACCCCCTATATGCGAGCATGACTCGCCCCGACAAAAAAAAATAAAGAAAAAGGAAATGCTTATGTTTTTGTACGTTACATTTATAGAGTGACAGGGTTCCCAAGGGTCTGTGAAATCCTTGAAAAATTGTGATTTTTAAAACATACATAAGTCATTGCAAGTGCTAATATGATGAAAACAACATTTAGCATGCAATTTTCTTAAAAATTGAACTGAAACTCCCCCCTCAATCAACAATAAAAAAAACACTCCAACAACCAAGATTGCCTATTTGTCCTGAATCATCTGTTTGGACATCACCAAAAGCTAACTACTGTACCACCAACTATAGCAGAGACACATTGATAAATTCATCCTTGTTCGCGTCTTATAAGGCCGTTCAAACCCTCAACAACTTCTACAATGTGCACCCAGCTTTTACAGTCACAATGGTTGGTGGACAACGTGTAGGAACCCTGCTTTCATGCACTGCAATGTTTACAGTTTTTCTCAATCGTTTAAACACGTTTTCTGAAACTATAGCTACATTTCTCAAAACTCTAAACACAAACCTGAGAAGAGTTAATAATTTTGTCAAAACTACACAATTAAACCCTGGTGTGATCTATTCAAAACACTGCCATCAAAATACTATTTACATATGTTTTGGCTTCATGACACCATGTCACATATTCCAATGTATAAAATTGTTTAGAAATGGCTTTTTTTAAAGTTGCAATTAGGTAGTACATATAGTATAAAGACTGTTGCCATATTGTAATACAATGCTGTGAATATATCATATAAATATTGCATTGACACAATCGTATCAGAATACAAATTTGTCTATCCAACAAGCTCCAATGGGCTAAACTCACAATCCAAGCTTCCCGGAGTAATCTTGTACACCTATAATTGATAATGCAACATAGTTCTGACAATACACCAATGTTAACTATTTTGGCAAATTACAATACAGTAATTGCCCTGAAAAACACTACAGTAGGAACATTTTTAGACTCTTCGGGGGATGTAATGATGAAATCAGTGCAAAGCAAATATATATTTTTTTGTAAAATGTTAAGCTGAACTGACTGCATAAAAAGCTTTTCGTAGGCCAACAAAAAATAAAAATAAGAATATAAATGAGGTGAAACAGATCTACATGTAAATCAGTATGTATCCCACCTCCAATCCTGATCAGGCCAAAGGACCATATCTACAACACAGTAGAGCTCATCGAGTCCTCTTTTATGCTCACACATGATTGAAGTGTTTTGCCAGTTGAGTTTGAACAGGTGAGAAGTGAGTTAGACTTATTGGTAATTAAGTTGTTGCGTTTTGAAGGCCAGTGTGATCCAGGTGAACCAAGTGTGCTAAATGATGAGATTTGTGCTTAAAAGTTTAACAAAAATGTGAAAACAGTGGAATTGTGTTTAGAGTTTAGCAGATACATGAGCTTCAAGTTTTCAGAATTGTGTGCATTGTTCCATTCTTTGTGTGTATACAATCGAGAAAAACTAAGTGAAACCCTATGATTGGATGCCGCCACGTCTGCCCGGAAGATAATAACACTTGGATTGTCAGGCCTCATTTGGTACACAGTCTGCCCCCATCCTGACACTACAAGTTTATAAAGAGGCCAGCCACTTTGTAGTTCTCCATGGCCTCCCTTGTGTGAATACCTGAAACAGAGAAAAAACACAACTTCTACAATGTGCACGAAGCTTTACAGCCACAATGGTCAGTGGACAATGTGCAGGATCCCTGCTGCCATGCACTGCAATGTTAAAGTAAAAGTACAGCTTATACAATGTGCACCAAGCTTTACAATCACACTTGTTAGTGGACAATGTGTAGGAACCCTACTGTCATGCACTGCAATGTTGAAGTAAAACCACAACTTGTAAAATGGACAATGTTGGTGAGGGGTGACCCTGAATTCCGACATGACCGAGAAGTTTGACAAGGGTTAGGGTTACTAAGTGTAACTCTGTAAAGGTCTATAGTGCCAGGAAGCAGCCATGACCAGAACAGGGAAAATAAATTAGATAAATTGAAGTAAAAAATGTTGGGACAAGCAAGGACACTGTAAGGAGTTGGACCCCATTCCAATAAATTGGAAGTACCACTACCACTGTATTTTGCTTAAGCAGGAAAAGTAACACTGTCTTCACTTCTGACACAGCTTGCATCAGAGACTGTTTGGACTTTTAAAATGCACGTAAACATCTCAGTCCGACCCTCATCGGCCCAAAATCGGTCCGTAACGGACATCTCATAATCGAATGGAACACCTATGCCGTGTTCCAATATCCATACTATCCGTACTTACTAGCCTAAGTTTGAGTACGTAGGGCGTTCCGATTCAGATCGGGCGAAAATAAGTACTGAAAGGACCCGGATGGTGTACTCAAAACGGTCAAATCGCGAAGTGTGTGGCGATTTTCGTACTCAACGGCAGCCATCTTAGCTACGTAGCGGAAGAGGGCGGAGCCAGGCTCAGCCAAATTCGGCGCATTTTACACAGCCTGCATTAATAGAGTCCTTAATTTGTAGTTTTTATAGCTTTTTATAGCTGCTAGGCTTAAAGAGTTCACCGTTCAAAGCGGGATGTTTATTGCGGGGGAGGAGCCGCGGCGGCGGTCGTGATCGTAATTACCGGTTAGTGCACCACGAGTATTCGATTTGGAACAACACTAACATCTGAAAATTAGCGCACTTAGTGAGTGCGGATAGTGTATTTCGTTGAAGTGTACTCATGGAAGTATGGATATTGGAACACGGCACGAGATAGGTTGTTCATAGTCGGCAAACTAACGGCATGTATACTCAGCCATCATATCGTAATCGGATTTCGTGTTCTGCGCATGCTCGAGAATTCCCGCCGTGGCTTTCACCCGGAAGTGGAAGGAGGAGGAGACTTATAGTGTTGTTGCCGGAAAAGGTCTTACGACAACATGCCTTTGACGAAATCATCAACTCACTTCTGGTCGGACGAGGAGTCCCGGTTCATGCTGAACCAAGTAAAAGATCTGAATATTTTAAAATTTATGGATGGGCGCAAGACGAGGAACGGATATCTGTTCAAAAGGATGTCCACTAGGATGGCAGAAGCCGGCTTCATCCGGACGCCGGAGCAGATCAGAATAAAATGGAAAAACATACGGCAGGCATACAATAACGCCAAGCAGAACAACTCAAGTGGACAAGAGCGGGTCAGTTGTCCGTTCTACAGCATTCTGGATGATCTTCTAGGGAAGCGAACTCTGTCGAACTCTGCCGGACAACAAGGGTTGGATGTCGGTTTCGAGGCAGCCAACCAAGGTGAGTCGCTTCAACTTAGTTGCCCTATAACCTTAGGGCAACTACTATAACCTTGCTCTAAGCCAACCTAGTTTCATCATGCTAGGTGGCCCATTGTTCTGGAGAAAATAACAAACGGGTTACTGTTGTGTATGTGTAGTTAATCGTATCCTTACTGGACAAGAGCTAATCACAAAATTAAAACGAACGAGCAAAAAAAGTGTACATGGATTGTAACTATTCATTTTGTATCCCCTGGTAGTAAAAATAACGGAGATCAGGGAAGAAATAAAAACGGAGTTGGGGGAAGAAATCGAAAAGGAGATGGGGGAAGAAATAAAAACGGAGATGGAGGAAGAAATCCAAGCTGAGATGGGGGAAGAAACATCAACAGAGATGAGGGACCTCGAAGAAACAATGGGCAGCACCACACAGCAGCGCGAAGATGACTCTCCAAGCACGTCAACTGAAAGCACGAGGAGAATTCCCCCACTTCAGAAAAACTCTGAGTTACCTGGTAAGTCCTGCAATATTCTGGCTGCACCAACCAATGCTACTTTCTGTTGCAACATATACCCACACCAGGACATGTAATAAGTGTTACACCAATCCTTTCTTAAGGCACAAGTGCCCAGGCGCCCGGTCGGAGGATGCAACGGCATACAAGGGATGTCGACGTAATTAGCCAACACATGGCTGAAATGAGGGAGTTCTGGAGAGAGCAGCTGAAGGAAAGCGATGCTTGGCAGGAGCGATTGCTGACCACCATTATGGACAACAACACAACCATGGTTGCAGCGCTTTTGGAGGGAATCAAGAGCTTGAGGCCACCGGCACCCCTATCTCCACGTGTGTGTCAGGTGGTTGTAAACCGTGAAGAGGAGAGTGATGAGGCTGTTGATGGGCTCTAATCCTGTCTGTGCCCCTCCTCCATAACCTTAAATTACTCTTTAGGGATCCACCAGGGGTAAATGTCACAGAGCCTTGTTAAAAGCAGATATTTCAGCTCTATGAGCAGGGAAATCACTTGGGATTCTTGACAGCTCAACAGCTTTGTCACTGATCCGATTTGGATCAATTTATGGGCAGAAGAAATAATGAGTGTTATATATTCAGATACATTCATCATCAATGTAGTTTACAAGATGTAAAAACATCACGTTAGTGACGCATTTGGTTATCAGTCGATTACAGATTTTGAAATCAAATGACTTAAAAGGACCAAAATGCATACAAGCAGCAATAATCAAAATCAACCAGGTTTACCTGATTAGATATATTTTATAACCAGTCAACATTATCAGTATAATGTTATAGGGAGCCGTGCGCTGGTAATATTTGGTTGGAATGTGCAATTTAGCTTCATTTTGCAAACAGCCGCCATTTTATTAATTAAGGGTTGCTGGTCTCGGGAGACAGGGCAGGACATTGAGCAACCGAAAGGCTCCCTTGCACCTTCTTTGTTTCATCCTGGTTTTGTTGCCCCAAGACACCTGTCCCACCAGCTTGTTTGTACGGTTCAGTCCTGTTGCGTCTGATTGTGAGTCATTGCTTTGAAAGTGAGTGGCCTCAGTGGTTAGAAAACTGTCACATTTACTATTTTAAATATGCTGTTGCCTGTTTTCCTGTTTTTATTTTTCTGTGGCGTGGCGGCAATTGATGTGTTTGCGTGGGTGAATGCGCTCATGTGTTTGAATGTGTTAGTTTGTGTTTGTCTATTTTATATTAACACAACAGATGGATGTTACCAGTGGTGTGTATTCAAAATCCACCTGTGGAGAATAAAAAGCATGAGCTGTAACTAAACGTTACAATTTGACAGTATACTGAGGAGTTCTATGTATGATCAATATCAACATTATTCTACTACAGATTTTTTTTTAATCAACTACAGTAAATCACTGATCTTTCGAGTTACTTACCCTGGCACATGTTCTGGCATTTCTTCAGACTGGTAGGTTCTCAACACAGTGGGAGTGTTAACAAGTATAAATAAACTCTGCCTTCTTGGTGCTAAGCGTGGTCGGTTATTGTAACTTTAGCCAAATAACGCAAAGAACACACACACAATAATATCAAGGCTACTGAAACCTAACATCTTGGAGAAGGTATGTAAACGGATTCAAAATTAATAATAGTATTAATGAATTTCATTTATGTAGTCCTATTTCAAGGTACATGAAGGGCCTTACTTGGTGTGTGCGTGTGCATCCCCTATCAACGTTTTAAGTTGTTTTTGTTTTGTTTGTGATCGTATTTGTTCAGTTGCCAAAACTTTAACATTGTTTATGCTCGCTGTGAATGTCTTAAACATATTTTGTCAAGGATTCATTTTAATTTACATGTTCAAGACTAACTTTTTCATTTCAATTTCCATAACATTGATTTTATTTCCCTTGAGGCCATTAAGATACAGGCTGTGCGAGCAAAAGGGAAGTAGAATGTGTGTGAATATGGAGATTTGAGTACTGACAAAATGTATAACTCGTCAAATATCGTCACTAAATGAACTCAAAAGGAAAAAGCAAATGTCCTGTTCCATCTTTTGTCAATAATGGCTCATATTGTTCTTTAATGACTACTAAGTAGTGCTCTGGTGTAAGGAAGACACCAGATCCATGAGGCATGGTATCCTATATACTTACCTGCCTTATGTGTGTGCTGAGTCATGACCATACAGTTTACGTTAGATAAATGCTATGTGGTCACGGTTGCATTCACATGCCATTTGGTTCCTTATTATTGGATGTTGGTTCTATTGTAGACTGCTCTAAAAAAGGCCAAATAACTGATTAAACCATGTTTATGCCTTGCTTCTTGAATAAATAACGACCGAATATTCTGCTTTGCTCTTTCAATCGAACCATCAGAATTCACAGTGGCGCGTCTGTCTTTTGTGTTCCCGCTGTGAGCATTGGATCTAAAATTCCGACTGCAGCGAGGGAGATGCTTCAGCTTGATGTTCTTCCCTCTCCATGATGGGCCATTGGCGATGGCTAGCATCGCGCTTGCATTGATGCAAGCTCAGAGCTCTTCCTCCAGCAGATGGATTTGTTCTCCTGTTTTCTACATGAAACACAACCTCTTGCCGTGACCTTTTCAGCACACTCACATATTTTCATGGTTTAACACTCCCTCCCCTCTGTTGCCTTACAACAAACATGATGTCTGTGACATACTCATCAAATGCTAGACAGCCAAAGATGATTGCAGGCTTCTGAATGCACACACAGACAGACAGAAGTGGACGATGACAAAAGGACGATCAGAGAGGAGATGCGCACAAAGCGTTCTTTCTAGTCTTAAATGAACACAACAACGTTGTGTAGAAAGGCTTATGTTAAACAATGAAGAACACTTGTTATTTTGCAAACCAATAATCGATTCTAGACACTTTCTTAAGTATGGGATGTAAGGGGAAGGGGTAAGCAGGAGGAATAGAGAAATATAAGTACTATGTTGTTACATTTATTCTATTGCAAAATGTATGTACTATTTCATTTTTAAAGGATTCACTAGATTAAATTATTCATTGTAATTAAAATCATGTTAATAGTCTTTATATTAGACTGATCCCGGCCCAATAAACAATAGACTCCAAATACACTTAGTTGTCTTGTACTGGCTGAGGTTCATCTTAAGCTTATGAAAAGAAAAAACATTGGATCCCAACATATGTTGATGCAAATCTATGGTTCTGCCGCTGTTATCCCGTCTACTTTATGGTTGTGAGACAAGACGGCCATCTGGTAAGGGACTAAACAGCACTCGGGTAAACAGGCTGCACACACACACACACACACACACACACACACACACACACACACACACACACACACCAAACCACACAAACACGCACGCACAAACCCCAAACATACACACACTCACAACACACACACACACACAAACCAAAGACACACACAAACCATGTGAAATTAGACGTGCTTTTGTGCACAAAAAGCTAAATTTGGGCTGCCAAAGTGTACGTGTTAACACACTCCTTTATGTGCACGAAATTAGCACGTGAAAATTCACGTGCTTTTTAACCACACACACACATACCCATACACACACACACAGACAACACATGCACCCACACACAAACAATCCACCCACAAACATACCCAACACAAACAGAGCACAGGTTGGTCATGCATACTGTACTTTAGGGTGAAGGTTGGTGATAATACAAGTGTTGCGTATATTTGGATTATTTCATGAACTTGGAATCATATGACATACACTGTGGACAGAAATGAAAATGGAGACAGATGGAGAGGGGGTGAAAGCAGTACATCAAGGAGTCTGACCAGTCAAGAGTAGACCTGGGCCATCTGCATGAGCAGTTGGCCAGGGAAACAACAAACATATTATTAATCTTGGTTGCTTCTTTATTGCTTTCTGTGCCATAGCATGTCATATCTTATTGAACCTTACCATAGTAAATATATAATAACATACGGTGCCATATCAAACCGCATACCACACAACACCACACCAGAGCAAACCATTCCACACAACACTATACAGTCCATCATACTTTACCACAGTACATATACCACAACATACATAGCCCAACATACACCACACTAAACCACACCATACCATACACCACACTAAACCACACCACACCATACTATACTACATTGTACTATAACACACTGCACCAAGCCACACCATACTATACCACACCACACCAGCCACACCCAACCATACCATACCACATCTTACAACATACAACTTACAACTTCTGTGTAACTACTATCAAAATACTGTGTGGCTAATTGGTTGAGTCTGCTTTGTCCTACGCTAAACGAAACCGTTTCCAAATAAGTCAAGACGAATCTTCTTTGCTCTTAATGTAAACGATGATGACACGGTGGAAAGCCGATTAACTGAACAAGAAACATCACATGCGCTCCCTTTTTGGCTTGTTTGCTTATGAAAGCTGAATCAACCAGCGGCATGCAGCGCCAAGGGTCATTCGCAACATGGGAGCACAAACCAATCCAATTAATATATTTGCTCGATAGAAAAAATAACCTTTATTAGTAAATTACAATGGGCAATTAGACTTGATAGCTGTTGAAAAAGTGGTAATACTTTTGCATTCCGTTAACCATAGCTTCCATCTTTTAGACGTGCGTCTCTGCAGCGCACGGTTCGGTATGTTGGTATGCTGGCAGCATCGGGAGCTTCCAATTGGCTCACATGTCAGCGGGGTCTCATATAAAGGATAAGTATCCGTGCACTCGGGTAGCTCACTCTCCTCTGGCAGACGCGCTGGATACTTTTATGATTCGAAAGGGAAGCAAGTGAGTCAAAGGAGAGGAGGCAGGAATGCGGATCAAGCAACTCATCAGCTTTTAAAAAAAGAAATGCTGTAGTCCAGGTGAGTTGTAAAAGTTGCCATGTAAATAATTAGGGTAGAATATTTTTGCTTTTCACCATTCAAAGTTACTTTAAATATATTTTCTCCGAGACAGATATGGGTTGGCAAAAATATAGTGAAGACGCACCTTTATTGAATTGTTGAATACTTACATGGTTTCGTAAAGGCTAACTCATTCTTTGTGACGTAACCCATTTTGGGTAGAACGTAAAATAGATAATTTTATCTACAACTATTTGTTGGTAAGATGGCGCAACAGGTCCTTTTGCGCTCCAGATATGTTTGCAGATATTTCTTTCCCGATTCTGAATGTTGTTATGGAAGACTTGACTCATTGTATTCTTAAAACAAGTATAGTTTTCTTTATCAACAATTAATTTATGTATTGTAGTATATATCTATATAATTATAATTGTTATATATATATATATATATATATATATATATATATATATATATATATATATATATATATATATATATATATATATATATATATTTCTTAATTTACCTTCAATTTTTTTTACCTTTCATTGTATCTCCATGGCTTAAATGTATTTTGTTCATGTTCATGAACTTAGATTAGTATACAGTATATTTCAAAACCCAATAAATGAATGCTGGAGCTGTAGTGGCCATCTGCTCAATGCTTAATATCCAACCCTCTGTTTCAATAGCTTCCTCCTCTCAGCCAATCAACCCCCAGATTCAGAAGCACACCGGCATGTGGCTGTTGGACAAACTCCGCCGGTCCGTAGATGGCAGCGGGTCCCAGTCCCATCCCTCGCAGTCCCAAGAGGCCATCCCCATCTCTGTGTACACCAACGTCCTGACGCCCAACCGGATTCCCGACTTCTTCATCCCGCCCAAGATCCTGTGCTGCCCCCCGGAGGCGGCCGAGCCCCTCACCCCGGAGCTGAAGCGGCGCTCCACCCTGCCGTGCTCCACCCTGCCGTGCTCCACCTCCGACCAGGTCATCTGCAGCCAGAGCCCGCGGGGCCGGGGCAGCCGGATGCCCAGCAGCCCCCAGCTGCTGTCCCGCCTGGCGGGGGACACTCGCAGCCTGCTGAAGTCGGCCAACCGCCACATCATCCAGATAGAGAGCGCCGACGAGCCGGGGGGCGACGAGCTGGGTGTCGCCGGGCGCCTCGGGGCGGGCAGCGGGGACGCCAACACCAACGCCGACCCCCAGTCGCAGAGCGCCATGTCCCTGCCCTACGTGCCCAAGGCCCAGACCTCCTACGGCTTCTCCACCCTGGTGGAGTCGCCCCACACCCGCCGCAAGGAGAGCCTGTTCCACAGCGACCCCAACAGCCCCATCACCTCGCCCAACGCCCAGCGCCGCCAAGGGGGCAGCCACCTGTCCCCCGCCAACCCCAACCCCTACCGCTACTTCAGCGGCGGGGACACCAGTGACACCTGCTCCTCGGCCGAGTCCTCCCCGTTCACCTCGCCCCTCCTCACCCGCTCCGCCTCCCTCATTCGCTCCCTTACCCAGGAGACCAAAATTAAGGTGAGAACCCTGTCGTTAATGCTCTGCTCGCATTCGGCTTCACTGTACATTATATAGTGGTTAAGCAGATGCCTCTCCTCCAAGGAGACTTAGAGTGAATTATGGAGCATCTTGCTCAAAGGCAGCTGCTTATTTTTTTTTTTAATTGGGGATTAAACTTGTACATTTCCTAACCACTACGCTATCCCGCTCCCTCTCTTCAGAGAGACGGATGTGTCACATAACATTAACCCCTGGTCCTCCACCACTGTGTTTTTCCACTCCTCAAGATGTCTCGCGCCAAGCGCACCTTGGGCCGCCACAGCTCTCTCTCCACGGACGAGTGCAGCTCGGCCGACAACAGCCCCAGCGTGCAGCGGCGCCGGCTGCGGTGCCCCAACTCCCCGGCCTTCCGCGGCCTGAAAGGCTCCGGGTCCCGCGGCGCAGGACCGGAGATGCTGCAGCGCCAGCACACGGTCAACCTCCACAAGGGGGGCACGCTGCGGCTCAGCACCCACTACGACGCCGAGGCCTCCATGCTGCGGGTGCGCGTGCTGACGGCAGAGGAGCTCTACGACCGGCAGACGGACATTAAGAGCATCAACTGCTGCGTGGCGCTCTACCTGAACCCGGGCAAGAAGCAAAAGCAGCGCAGCACCATCATCAAAAACAGCCGGAACCCCGTGTTCAACGAGGACTTCTTCTTCGACGGGCTGAGCCCGGCCCAGGTGAAGAGCCTGGCCATCAAGATGAAGGTGGTGAACAAGGGGACGAGCCTGAAGAGAGACCTTCTCCTCGGGGAGAGGGAAGTGTTACTGAGTGAGCTGCTGTCGGGCAACTAGAGGGTTTCGGGGTGAGGATAACTCGGGCACCGACAGAGGATCACCTCTCTCCATATGTGGGCTGTCCGCTCTGCCTTAAGGTTGAAACACGCTTCGGCAAAAGATATGTAAATGTTGGTGTAAACTTGGGAATAGCGTAAGCAGAGAGTAAATGCTTTTCACACAAACAGGAGACAATAGGAAGCCGGTGTGTAAACACGTTAGACAAAGCCTGGATGGGCAAGGTAGGATAGCTAGTAGCAACACAGTACTCAAATGAAGAACCGACATTGTCGATGGGATGAACAGAGTTCTTTGCAGATCTGTGTCAAATTGATCAAAGTCTTTCTTTGAATTGAATGGATTAGCAAGTTAGATCTCAGATTGTGTGCTTGAAGAGAGTTTACAGACTTCAAGAAAGATGTTTCATGTTTTGGTTTACACATCCCTTAATTCACTGGTTCTCAGTGTTGGGGTCAAAAACCCATTTAGGGTCCCCTGATGTGTGAGGTCTCAGGAGAAGGCTGATATAAGCAATGGATATTTGATGATCCATTTTAGCAAATAATTGTGTCACATACAGGCTCATAGTGGTCCTGTACAGACGAACTCACTGCCTAATGACTCATAGCCACGAGCAAACTAGTCTTAATCACTTAATGTGGGGAAGAGAAATGCGATCAGGTTTAATGGGATAATGATATTACCGGCAGGTGTTGATTGGTCAAAAACTGTTTGTGTGGCAGCAGATACATAAAAGTTAATGTTTGAGGTCGCAAATATTTTCCGAGCTAGATATGGGGTCATAGGCCAGAAAAGGTTGTGAACCACTACGGTAAGGTGTGTACAAGGTTACACAGCATTTGATTTGGGAAAACAAAACACCAGAACTCAAGTGTTTTCCACCAGAATGTGGAAAACACTCTGCAGGTTCAAAATAGCTTAATTTGACTTAATTTATGGTTGACAAATTCCCTCCTGCTAATGAGTTTATGTCAATTTCTGATCTTTGTGAGGTTGCTTAGTTGTTGTTGTGACACATTACATGATAATTCAGGTGGAGGTGTCTGGTATATTTTTGTATTAAGAGTCTTATCAAAAGTGAGTTTTGCATGTTGGAGCATTCAAGAGTTATATGGATAGATAAAAACTTTTATATTTTTCAATTTTGTTTTTACTTGATAGTGGATACATTCTAAATATAACTGTTGATGTGGCTGATCTGTTGAACCTGAAAATAAACACAAAAAGATCATCACTTTTATATTTTCATTTTACAATGTGTTTCACATAATCTTCTAATACACCAGGGATTCCTAACCTTGCAGAACGAAATGTGAGGGTAAGGGGCTATTTGGCTATTTTGTCCCTGGTGCCAACATATTGCATCATGACATATACCATTCTTGTTACAAATATTACCTCTTCAACTTGAGATCTTAATTTCCCGTCACGCTCACATTAATGCCAAGATAGAGTAAAGGTAAACATGATCCATACTCATTATTGAAAAGGTAACTTATTCTGGTCAGGTAAATTCAAAAACATTATTATGGCCATGCTCACGCTGTTAATAACATCCTCATTTACCGTAACAGATTATACTTGATATAATATATTCTATACTAAAGGAATAATACAAAAATAGCACATAGGTAGTTCTAAAATACTGCTGCAAAACCGAGGTTATTGTTAATTAAGCCATCAATCATGCCACGTCATATAATAAATTCAAGGTTGACCTTTTCACATTATAGGCCTAGCATTATCAGACCATAATCACACTAAGCACATGTGTGCTAAGGTGTATCTCTCTCAAAGTATACCAACCAGCAAATTACCTTATGTGAAAAAACAAACAGTTATTATCTCTGCTAGAATCTGGAGGATAGCCTTCTATAAAAATGTATAAATGAATAATGCATGACTTATTGCCCTATCTTCACGGCTTACATCATTGATCCATTATTCATATAATTCTATATTATATTTAAAAAATCTGTTATGTAGGCCTATATCTATCCTGTAGAAGTACTAACCTTAAATATGGATACGCAAAAAACGAATAGTAATGCAAGGGACAAGTATTTCGGGAATAGGTTGTCCAATGCTGCCTCCAAGTGGCTTAATATATCAATGTATTTTTGGTTGAGAAATGTAAAATAGTCTCACTTCGTCAAAAATAGCCTGGGATAAAATAAACCAAACAGATGCCCTGATTTATTTTGCTCCTTTATAAAAATATTGACAAATCTGCAAAGGAAGAATTAAAATGTAGCATTATGGATACATCATACCTCCTTAATTTTAATTATAGTGGACGCTAGTTACGGTCTGGACCCAGGTTAGCATAACATAACAAGCGAATCCATCAGCTGATACGGCCGAGAGCCAGCTTCATGGGAAACAAAGTTCCTGTAAAAAGTAACCAGAGAACACGCTGTTGAAAAAGCATGCATTAAGAACTACATATCCCGAAGCATATTGCGGAAACTGTAAACATAGACCTGTCACTCACACGCCATCTTGACAGCACCCTCAAAATGGCAGAGAGATGCGAGCGAGGGACCGAAAACAGGACTAGATTACCAAAATGAATTGTTTAACAACTAGTATCGTATCCCTCGGTCATGTGGTTGCGGCATTAGCTGAAAGTGCGTCAGCACAAAGCCAATAAAATGGATTTAACGACGACCGTGTTCAACGCGGCCAGAGATGGTAAGCTGAAACTTATACAGAAGTTGCTGAGCAACAAAACTCCAGAGGAGTTGGAGGCTCTAGCTGAGGAGAAAACCCAGGGGGGAACCCCTCTGTTGATCGCCTCTCGATACGGACATTTAGAAGTGGTGGGATACCTCCTAGAACAATGTAAGGCTAATGTTGAACTGGGAGGGTCTGTCAATTTTGACGGCGAGACCATCGAGGGAGCGCCGCCGCTGTGGGCGGCCTCTGCCGCCGGCCACCTCCCTGTGGTCAGGGCGCTGCTGAGGCGCGGTGCCTCGGTCAACAACGCAACGCTGACCAACTCGACCCCACTACGAGCCGCCTGTTTCGACGGTCACCTCGAGATCGTCCGGTACTTGGTGGAACACAGCGCTGACATGGAGGTGGCCAACCGCCACGGCCACACATGCCTTATGATATCGTGCTATAAGGGTCACAAAGATATAGCCAAGTTCCTCCTAGATCGCGGTGCTGACGTCAACCGCAAAAGCGTCAAAGGCAACACTGCCCTCCACGACTGTGCCGAATCAGGAAGTTTGGACATCATGAAGATGCTGTTGAAATGTAATGCGCGCATGGAAAGAGATGGATACGGAATGACACCGCTGCTGGCTGCCAGTGTGACGGGTCACACTAACATCGTTGAGTACCTCGCCCATCAACCTCGCTCTGTAAGGGAAGAACGAATCGATGCACTTGAACTGCTTGGGGCCACTTTTGTAGACAAAAAACGAGATCTCCTCGGAGCAATGAGATACTGGAGGCGGGCCATGGAGTTAAGGCAACCCCTAGACAAAGCAGCTTTATTAGCCAAACCCCTGCCCAGACCTCCAATCTCTGCGTACAACTGTGCCCAGGAAGTGACCACTGCGGACGAGCTGGAGGCTCTTATAACAGACCCGGATGAGATGCGGATGCAGGCCTTACTGGTCCGTGAGCGCATTCTGGGCCCGTCTCACCCCGACACCTCTTACTACATCCGCTACAGAGGAGCCGTCTACGCCGACTCGGGAAACTTTGAGCGCTGCATCAGCCTGTGGAAGTACGCCCTTGACATGCAGCAGAGCAACCTGGACCCCCTCAGTCCCATGACGGCTTCCAGCTTCTTATCCTTCGCAGAGCTCTTCTCCTTCGTCCTCCAGGACCGCGCCAAGGGCACCCTGGCGACGCGCATCACCTTCCACGACCTGATGTGCGTCCTGGGCAAGAGCGTGCGGGAGGTGGAGCGGGCGGTGGCCCAGAGGGACCACCCGCCGGAGGCGCCGCAGTTCACCAAGGCGCTGTCCATCATCCTGCACCTGGTCTTCCTGCTGGAGAAGCTGGAGTGCACGGCGGAGCAGGAGCACCAGAAGAAGCAGACGGTGTATCGGCTGCTGAAGCTCAACCCGCGCGGCCGCGGCGGCTCCACGCCCCTGCACATGGCCGTGGACAAGGACACCACGTCCGTGGGCCGCTACCCCGTGGGCCGCTTCCCCTCGCAGGCCGTCGCCTCGCTGCTGCTGGAGTGCGGAGCCGACATCGACTCGCGAGACCTGGACAACAACACGCCGCTGCACGTGGCCGCCGCCAACGGCTGCCCCAAGATCATGGCGCTGCTCGTGAGCGCCGGGGCGCACTTTGACGCCACGAACGCAAAGCGGAAGGCGGCCTACGAGTTGCTGGAGGAGCAGAGCAGCCCTGGCCACCCGGCGCTCTGCCCCTTGAACTACATCACCCTCCAGTGCCTGGCAGCGCGGGCGGTGGAGAGGCACAGACTGCCCTACAAGGGGCTTATCTCGGAGGAGATGGAGGCTTTCATTGAGCTGCACTGACCCTTTCACTCCAGCCCCCTCCCTCACCAGCATCTCTCTTAATGCCATCTACCTGTACTATAAACCGCCTCTCTTCCTGCATACAATAATATACACTCTAACTCCACTTTTCATCCCGGCCCTTATAAGCCCCCCCCCCCCCCCATTTACCCCTGAGACTATATAACGGCAATAAACAATCTGCTCTTCGAGTGGAAGTCTGCAGCTTATACCTGTTCAGTTGCATCTTTTATGTGTGCAGGACATAAACACTTTTAAAGATTGCTTTATTTTAAGCTGGCTGAAAGCTTAATGTTGTACTTGTGTTGCTGTATTTTGTCCTTGTTTTCTGTCAAGCAAACTGCGACTTAAATCTTTTTCTAGTGAGTTTGGGAAGCGGGAGAATTATGCGAGTGATATTTATTGTATTGGCTTTCATGGGAGAATGAGATTGAATGTGATGGCTTGATTGGTAGACCTTTGCTCAGAAATGGTAGCCCTGAACCAGAGGGGTGCTTGACAAACACATGACATGTATTGCACGAACGGGGCCATCGTATATTCATGAAGAATAACTTGACCTTCAGCAGCAAACGGAGCAATAGAACACTATAATGTAAATTAGAACAGTCAAGAGCATCTCATTAGTTATAATCAAGGGTACCAATTTGTTTGATACTATAGAACTGCTTTGACAGCCAGCGGCACTAAAGTTAAAGGGTCACGGTTGTCCCTAACTAATGCTAATGCTATCTCTAGTCTTGCAGCCCAATGTTTGCTGCAGCGTCTCACTTATGCACTTTGTTGTTCTCTTTGAGCTGATCTTTGGGGAGGAGCAGGACATTTAAATGTAACCTAAATCATAATTCCTCGTACCAGGTTTTATTGCGTGAGAAGTGAATTGACAGCACAAAATCTGGGCAAGTCAGGATTTTATTTGGGCATTGTAGTGGCAAACCATCACACGTGCCTGTCGTCTTATAAAATAGAGCTGGGAACCAACTTTCACTTTCAGCAAGGGCATCTAATTCCTGACCGAAGAAGCAGTCCTCTGATGTGGCTTGGACAGTAACTGAATAAAAGTATGCATATATATTCATATGCATATGTCAATATGAAGTGCAGTTCAGCGATGCAAAGAGGGCTCGCTAGCCCTGCTTACGTGTTAGTCTTATTTTTAACTAATTTATCAGATTGTATTTAATCGTATTCTTTCTTCACAGCTTTATTTTTTCCATCTGCATCTGTACCAAGCACCACCGGATGTAATGGGACACTGAGATAGTGAATTTTGAACTTACAGGAAAGCTATGAATATCGATCGCCTATCTTTATTCAACAGATCAGTGGGTTCATGGAGATGGGAACTGAGGAACAAACAATTCTCGGAGATACTTCAATAAAATTCAGTATCGAAACCAGATAGTGTCTGTGTGTTGTTTACAAATGGTGTACTCAGTGTTCATGAAGCTGCATTCCTCCGCACCACTGTTGATATTTATGTTTCAAATGGTGTTAATGATGTAGAGCGTAGCATTAACACTGCCAGGCTTTGGGGTTTAATTCCTACTAGAGCTAATCCATTCTGAGAAGTTATGCACTTTCATAAAGCATCCCTCAAATGACATGTGCTATTTAATCGTTACTCTGTTTGCAGTGTGCTCTCTTTAGAAGATAGGAAAAAAATAAAAATATATGTTGAAGCCTAAGATAAATATCTATCTAGATGTACATTCGATTTTCTTATTTGAGGATGGTGATTGCTCTGATGGCAGTTTACAGAGCGGATCTATGTGCCTCAAAAGCAGATCCAGGCACGTCTTGATTCCAGTCATGCTTTTAATGTGAAGGGTCAAAACACATGAAGTCATAGCTTGGCAGTGCGACCAGTTCAGACCCACAGTCAGGGGTCCCACATGGTCATCACTGGCTTAGTCACCACTGCCCTGCCCCCCACACACAGCCGTACATGGGGTCCTCTGCTGAACTCGAGATGGGGAAATAAAGCATTACAGAAACATGATCTTTCAGTGCCCGGCACTCTTGAAATATAAATAGTGTAATTAACGTCACTACTGTGGGGTAGTGGTGGAGACAGCGGACATTTTCCTTGCTAAATTTAGGTATGTTTGGCCCTCAGCCTTAGATTTGATAGTGGAAATAGCAATACTGTTGGGCAGTACAGCCAGCAGGCAAGAGGGTGAGACACATTTAAAATAATTTGAAATGGGGTCCAAATTTAGTATTATATTATCAGGAAGCCCAACAGCATTTCTTGTCTACAAAATATTGTATTAAATATCGACCCCGATTCGCCTCCGATAGGCCTAGTCTAGCTATAGTTGAGCGTGAAGTTGATGTTTTCTTTTCGTCCAGTAGATGTCATTACCGACCAAGAAATTCATACAAATGAGTGGGCAAACTCTTTGTTCCTTCAGAGCAAGCAGAGAGACGCAGGGGGCTCTATACCCAATATTACAATAATATTATATCAAGGTAACGGAGTGATATGGTAAAAGCATATTGGTTAAACAAAATGTGTTAAGACCTTTTTATTGAGAGTTGTATTTTTTTTACTTCAACAGTGAGGGTTATTTATAATTTTTAATGTGTGAAAGCTCCTTAATGAAAAATGATACCAAGGATGCAATAAGGCAAATGACCTAATTAATTGTGACCCGCTGTGCTTGTGGCAGTGCAGCTACCATGCATCATGTGGGCAAGTCCTAACAGTATGACCTATAGGCATAGAGGCCATGATTTTATATGCACACTTCGACGTATAGAAGATACATGCTACATAATCTATGTCTGTTTGATAATTATAGCATTAAATAAATATGACATTCACTCTAATCAATATTGGCTGACTGTAAAAATAGCCACTGCCAATGTTAAAGTGGCTATCATTTTGTACACGAATGCTAGGACTTATGTTTTTTATATCTCATATAATAGAATAAAACTATGGCCGTGCCTTCTTCACTTCACCATAGGCACCAAAACTACAGCCCCAGTCAGCGGCCCAGACCTATGGGGGGGGGATAATGAGGTTGATGGGGGATACGGTTGCTATTGGAGATCCTGACTGCATCACGTCATGTGCTGGAGGAGGAGGGGGTGGGGTTGCTTCGGCGGTACGTGTGTGAGCGAGGGGAGGGGAAGCGAAACGAGGAGAGGAGAGGAGGGCATTAAGGAGGAAGGTAGGGAGTATCAATGGCATCATCCAGCAATATCTAAAGCTGAGTGGCCGGCAATGCTCCCTCGACAACAGGGAGAGTAGCCGAACAGTCGTAGCGGTCCTGCGAGGTCCACCACAGGACATTTCAAAACACCGGCGATGTTTTGTACGCTGTCCACAAAGACAGACCTGTGAAGGGGGTTTAGCTGTCACTGGATTGCCCTCTCGGTCGGTGTTTCTAAGGAATCTTCCACCTGCGAACACATCCCGATGAATTTATCGGTCAGAGAAGAGGACGTAGCACTTCCTACCAAGGTAACCTAACACGGTGGGTGCATGCAGGAGTTTTTTTTAGTACCGCACCCAGATCTCTTATTCGTTATCATTGTTTGGCATGTCATATAAACGGCCTGTTACCTGTAGTCTAACACTGTCGCCTTGTATTTGCCGTACATGCCCGTCGGTTTCACTTGTTAGTTTGTTTAAACGACATGCTGTGAAGATTTAAACTAGAGTTCTGGTGTTGCCAGATGAGATGGTTGGAAGCAGGGCTGTGAGCGCTGCCCCCCCATCCCCACCCCCTCCTCATTGTTCCCGGGCGAGCGGGCAGAGCGAGGACCCCGCAGCTCGAGGACCCGCACATTGGCAAAGCGTCGCCTTTGTTCCCGAGTCAGGTCGTGTTGGCATAAAATCTATCTCTTGACACCTTTTCCACGTTTTGTTTGTTTAAAGGCGACCGTGTCTTCAAAGGTGTGTTATAAAGTCGTAAGTCTACCTGAGATATACGTTTATTTCGGGCGGTGTTGTCGGAACGTCTACGTTTAAAGCACTTTGCCCAGGCACCAGGTGGCAGAAAGGAAAAGCATTATAGCCGAGCGTCCCCTCAAATGAATAGTCTGGAAGACGCATATGGTTCCCTGCAGGCCGTATTGTAGTTAAGAAGCGAATTCATTCCATTACAAAGCGATTTGTCTCGTTATAACCCTGGCTGCTTTGTAGCTAGGCCTATGTTTATCATTAAACAGTATGGCATAGCCTACACGTCACAGCGGTGATTTAATGCTACGTCAATCTACCTACTCATGTGTTCATAGCCGATTGGGGGTGCTTTCAATTAAATCATGAAGCCAGTTGTATATGAGAATGTCTGCAATTATTCATTTGTATTTACTTCAAGTTAATAGGGAAACAAAATTGACATAAAAGAAAGTCGTATTTTCTTCAAAGCAGATGTGATTCTCCCGAGGGCTCCCTGTGTCTTCTTGTTATTTTTCCAGTCCATTTGCACATTGCTAATTATTTTACTCATTCACTTTCACACTTGGAATAACCTCGGTTGTATATACCCAGAATATATTTCTACGACTCTGCTGCACCTAATGGTCTTATTAAAAGCTTGAATAATGAGCAATATTTTGACACATATATGAAAAATATCGTTAATTACATGCAATTGGAAGAACTTCAAATTTTTTGTTCAGTTATAGGTTTGAGGAGATATCCTAACCTTCATCAAAGCATAAAGGCATAAAAAGGCACAAAAATGAATACAGGATTAAACTAATTCAAACTTAATATGTTGGATAATGTGTGTTCTCGCAGTAGAATCTCACAGAGTGGTAAAGTCTTTAACAGCCCTATCCTTTCCTGGAAGTGTAATATGATATTCACCCGAAGCGGATGCTGGTCTGCTTATTGCACCAGAAACATGGATGGCTCCCATACATTGTAGTCCTCACTGATATAATGGGCTTCTAGGCCGAGGAGCCATCCAAGGAATTGCATCATCCAAGTGAAAAACGTTGGTCGATTCCCCAGTGGATGAAAGGACTTCAAAAGTCCTATCATCCATTCTAAAAAAACGTATTCTTTCAAAGACCCAATAGGTTGTCACATATTTGTGAACTCCTATTCATGTGGAAGCCTTGGCCTCATTATGTACATTGACCGTACGATCCAATCCCCTGTGACCTTCATTGGCTAATTGGACTAATAAATCGAGCTACGTACATGGCATGTCAGGTCAAGGGGCGTGTAACTCACATTGGGCCTCACCTCTGTGGCCGGTGCATTTAGGATGACCAACCGGCTGCGTGCCCTGATATCTCATCGAAACTCATCCATATTTGATTTCCAAAAATACATCTGCACGGCAATATTTTCATGACCCGGACAGCAACAAACAAAAAAAAAATTAGCGTGCATGAACCTGTGTGTGCGGCCTGCGATTACGTGTGTGTGCGAGTGTCTTTCTGCCCATATGTGTGTTTTGTATGAGCAAAGGCTGAGCGATAGGTTGTGACTTGACTGATGCCCTTCTCCGGCTGAATCACAGATTGTGGTGTGTCAGCATGTATGAATAATGCACACGGCCCCACAACCTCTCTTCTCTTTCCTTTCTCTTCCACCGCTCATCTTGTCTCTTATTCCCCCTCCATCCTCTCTTTTCCACGTCGTCCAATGCAAAAGGGCAGGGCTGTCTTTTTTAGCCCCAACCTGACTCCATGAATCCTCATCTTCTACCAGATTATTTCTCTTTATCATGAAGATCATGCGATTTTTCTTTATTCATTTTTTTTGCTGTTGCGGAAATTCCCTGGCGGTAAATCTCCTCCGCCAAGCAAAGAGACATGCAGTTGCCAGTGCTTCCTGCTTTGCTGACGGTGCGCCAAAGCCAATGTTGAAACGTGTTGATACACAAGTCATTATCCAATTGCGGGGGCCCTGATAAAGTGCAGTTGACAGTTACATCCCTGACTGACGGGAGCCATTAAGACGGGGAAGAGCTGACTGATAAAATGGCTGACGAAGTAGAAGAAAGACAAACTGACGATCAAAGTGTGAAGAAGAGCAGTATACATGGTCTATTCGCCAACTTTGATGCATACAGTTATGGGTTTTTGAATTGTTTAGACCAATTAAACAAATGTTCCGGTTGCAAGAGAGACCTTTAAACACAAGCGTGCTTTGTTGAATGTCTGAAAACTTTTTCAATCTACTTCAAATTGTGTTTAAGCAAGTTTTGATCTTGGATAGGCCTATTTCACCATGCTAGAATGCCTTGGTCTGCCTCCGCTAGAAAATCCTAACATTATAATGTCAACTCTAATGTGTTCAACATGAGTGGCCATACATTTACCTGCTTAGCTGAGTTACACTGTTTTGGCGTAGCTTAGGCAGGGCTAAACCTATCATATGTATTTGGCTCTGGAGTCTATAGAGATGGAAGAACCCGAGATTGAGGATAATTGTTTGATGAGACCAATAGCTTGAACAAGACCAGTAGCCTGTCATTTTATGATTCACTCACAGTGACAAACCTACACACACACACACACACACACACACACACACACACACACACACACACACACACACACACACACACACACACACACACACACACACACACACACACACACACACACACACACACATGCGCGCGCACACACAAACACACATCATAATTTGAACAAAAAAAAAGCACATTTTCTACTCCATTAAACCCAAGCTCCAAATTCTATTCACAACTTTATCATCCCTCAAGGGGAAATTCATTTGCCGTCACACAAATCTCCTTCCTATCAGGAAGTAATTTGATAGCTTATTAGTGACAGAATGGTGGTGGGTGGCCACCTGGGGATCCAATAAATACATTTTTATTAAACAACATACAAGATATTACTGCTTGAAATGTAAATCATTTCCGATGTATTTTCAAGTGAGTTGCAAATCTGTAATTATAAACTAATTACTGAGATACATTACTCATGTTTATTAATTTAATTTAGATGGATTGAGCCTAATGAGCGTCTGTATTAATACTATTAATAAGTGTTAGTTATAAATTAGTATTTAGGAGATTTTCCTGCTCTGCAGATGATCTTGGGGTTGTCACGGAACAGTGTTGCATTACTGCAAAAATAATGAGCTCTCCGAGGACACACCATGTGACCAGCAGAGACAGGTGATACCATGGCAGCACTAATACACAGGAGAGTGTTGGATTCTGGGTAAACACTATTCCTCCAGGTAATTGATTAAGTGTAACTCTATTTGCATCTGGGTAAAAGTTACAAACAATAAAGAATGAATGTTTGCCTATGGTGCTTGAATGACTCAAGTGTGTGTGTGTGAGATAATCGTGTGAATGTTTACATGTGTGTATTGCAAATCATTGATTGAGTAATAATAATAATAATAATAAATAAAATGTATATAGCGCTTAATATGGTACTCTAAGACGCTTACGAGTACAGTTATAGATCGTAGCTAATCATTGCCAGAATTTATAGAAGTAATCATGTGCTTGTTAGTTTATTAATCAATTCAGTGCAAAATAAAAAAACCTGTGAGACTTCATAAGTTTTTTTAATTTTCCACCCACCCTAGTATTTCTCCCGTTACAATGCAATGTGTTTACGTTTATGCAATTGTTATGAAAAATCTGTTACGATATTAAAAGCATGAGCGGCATCTCTTAATGAATCCGAACTGAAAGATGATGACGCGAGAGAGAGAGAGAGAGAGAGAGAGAGAGAGAGAGAGAGAGAGAGAGAGAGAGAGAGAGAGAGAGAGAGAGAGAGAGAGAGAGAGAGAGAGAGAGAGAGAGAGAGAGAGAGAGAGAGAGAGAGAGAGAGAGAGAGAGAGAGAGAGAGAGAGAGAGAGAGACAAACACGGCAACGCAGACAGAGGTCTGACGTTGTTAGGGGTGCTATCTTTCTGCTCCACAGAAACTCACTAATGAGCCTTCTCTCGCTGCCAACCTGTTTCCTATACACACTGGATGTGGCAATTCATTGAAAACTACATTCATGTAGATGTACACATGATGTACACATCTCTGTGTGATGAGCGATGCAAACACTTTGATGATGATGAGGCAGAGAGAAGGAATGAAGTCTGAGAGAAAGAGCATAGATACACAGACAGATGTGAGAAAGAGAGAGATAGACAGCTGGGTAGATGGATGGATGGATATTGATTGAGATGTTGTTTATGTTCCTTTATTAGGATTTAAGGCTGTGCAGGCAAATGAATAACAATGTTGAAATTAGTATTTCAGTCTGCTGACCTGTTTGGAGAAAGGTCTGTGCCAAGCTCAGATATGCTAATCTGACAGTGAGCTGACGCCATCTAAACTCTCGGCGTGTCTTGTTAGCCAATGCAACGCGCAGAGGCACGGGTTTGTTTGTGTGATGGAGAGAAGGTAGCAAAGAGGTCGATACATGGGATTAATATTGCTGGTGTTTTTATTACCTTTGGGCTGACTTCAGTAAATCATGTTGAGCGTGACACCGGGTAATCCAGAAGGACAACAGGAGAATATAAATGCAATTTGCAAAGATTCCTCGTCCAAAAGCGCCGTTCATGCCAGTTGCTTTAATTTTTTTGTTTAATTTACATTCCACAATTCATCATTGTTTATGTACACATTAAATACTATAGTGAGTGCAATGGTATTTCTTTCATTTAAGCAAACTGAAAGCAAAGAAACCGGAATAAAATGTTCTTAGCTGTGGTACTGAAATCCACAGAGGGTTACAGTGTCTGTAAAACATGAGCTGTAATAACATTTTGGCAAAGAAACTTTAACAGAAATCAAATAAACTTAGATATGTTACCAAGTGTACCTTTTACTTCCGTCCAATTTAATTCATTCTCGCTATTTCTTTAATCAGTCTGACGTAACCCAGTACAATAACTAGGGCCATGTAGAAATCTTAGCAATGCTCCTGAATGACTTTTTGCTTAAGGCTCGATGATAAAGTGTGGTAAATGTTGTTTATTTTGTGTGGTTTGAGTCCTATAACACACCTTGTGCCAAATAACAGACGTCACATCTGTTGTGGGTCTCACTAGAGGAGGTTGAAGCATCCCTTTCCATATGCTCCTCTCTGGTGGCACATGACTGTCTGACCTTGGAGCCATTTCAAGATGGATGAACACACTTTTGCGCCATTGTTGATGGACCCCCTCCCTGTGGTTCTCTTCGGCCAATAAAAGTTTGAGGGCAGAGAGACTGTAGAGAGGAGTGTGTTTCATCTGTTAGGTGGCAGATTGGGCCGTTCCACTGCCTCTGGTGGTTACATGGAATGATCCCATCAATGGAAGTCCAGTTCTCAAAATAAAAGGTGCAGTTTGGGTTGAGATACTGAAGCCAGCATGTGGTCATGCCCCCCTCTCCCCCCTGTAAATATAACCGGTACCATAAACCGAACCACTGCTAGCTAGCTCTACAGCTTTCATTTATATCTCTCTATTGCTTTATTTGATTTCATCGATTGAGTTATTGACTTTTTTTTAGTACTCTGGGAAGTGAAATTGGACACTAGTGTCGGCTTCATTTCAAACTGCCAGGGAGAGATGATATTAGCATTCCTTCTGTTTTCCCCCCCAATCTCCCAGATAATAGTTACCGTGCCGTCATTTATTATTCATCGCTGTAAACGACTTGAGTTACTCCAGATACGGTGGGGAATGAGCGTGGGCCGTCCGCAGCAGAACCGTCTCGTCTGTCTTCTTCTGCCGTTCTCCACATGGCCTTTGTCAGCGTTACCTCGCGCAGACAAAATGTCTGCTAGCACGGCCCAAGACTCGGCGCCCAACTCTGGAATAATTTATATATTGAGGGTGAAGAGTCACTCTATTTGAGTGACAGGTATGTTTACTTGCTAAGGAGAGGGCTGATCTCAGACTATGGCTTCTCCTCTAGAATGTAACCAAGCTGCTGGAGCCAGCCTCTGAGCCACATCCTGTGTCTCTCTCTCTCTCTCTCTCTCTCTCTCTCTCTCTCTCTCTCTCTCTCTCTCGCTCTCTCTCTCATGTGTGTGTGTGTGTGTGTGTGTGTGTGTGTGTGCGTGTTTGTGTTTGTATGCATGCGCTTGTGTGTAAGAGGGAAAAAGTGTCACAGTCTGTACCCCATGATGCTTTGCCATCTGCCATACTTTGTGTGTGTGTGTGTGTGTGTGTGTGTGTGTGTGTGTGTGTGTGTGTGTGTGTGTGGGTGTGTGTGTATGCGTATGCTCACGCGCACACGCGTGTGTGCTCGTGTGTTTGTGTATAGGCTCATTTGTGAACGTCATCGCTACCAACAGGGCGTAGGGTCAATGATAACAGGAGCCAGTATCATTATCAGCCCCTCATGTTTTTCTCACCTTTAAAACAACCTATCAGCTCTTAACACGATACATGGCGCAGCCTCAGAAAATATGTCGCAGAATTTATTCAATGTGACTTGAGGTTTGAAGAATCATAGGCTGAAATAAAATATAATGCCAATAGCCCTGTTAAATGGATTGAGTCTATTTGAAACTCCCGTACCGAGAAAGGATAAGAAAACCAAAAACTATTGATATTTATTTGTGCTTGACCTCCAGACAATCATAAACATCCCACGTTTTATCACAGCACTTTTTCTATAATGGACAGCAATTACTTGACAATATAAGGAGAGCATCAGTTTGCTTCCAATCTCTCCCAGTAAACGCTGCAGGATACAGATCCAGTCCTTTCTGAGCGAGCTCATGGCTCGGTTGTCATGGAGACAGGCCTTGAGAGACCAACTCAGCCAGCTTGCGTTGAAAGGCATGCTGGGTAAAAAAAGGAGGGGGATGGGTGATGTTGGTGAGGTGATAAAAACAAAACATGTCATCTTCTTATGACACCCCCCCCCCCCCCCCCCCCCCAGTGGAACAGGGGTTGATAGCAGCCTAACCTAAACATTGTGATTTCATCATCTGGATGGGTACTAACTACCGGTGTTTGTAACAACCACCTGAGCTAGGCTGTCATTATCCTCTCGCCAAAACCAAACAGCGCCTGTGCACCTATCAATCTGAGCCGTGTGTTTAACCGTCCCTATTGTTATCCACTACCACTAATTGCCCACCCGTCTCCATGCCTTCATTGCCTTTGTCATCGGTTGAGATAGATAACATACAAAGCCTAGAAGGTACGAAGCTTACAAGAAAAAATACAAGTATGAACAGACATCCACCATGCAACATATGCTTGTAGCAGATGTTTGGAGAGGAAGTGTAAGAGTTCATTTTTTATTTCAAAGGTATTAACGGTATCTAGGTTTCCGGCCTGTCCTGGGGTGGCCCTGGCCGACCGCGACGGCTCCAGCAGATCTGTGTCAGTGTTGGCTCGCTCACTTGGCGTCCACAGATGTAGCCAGGGATGCTCTTAAGCTCCTTTGTTTGAACCGTGTCAATTGACCGTCAGCAGCTGGAGAAGCTGTGTGTGTGTGTGTGTGTGTGTCTGTTTGCGTGTGTGTGTCTTTGTGTGTGTGTGTGTGTGTGTGTGTGTGTGTGTGTGTGTGTGTGTGTGTCCGATGTGTGTGTGTCCGATGTGTGTGGGTGTGTGTTTGTCTGATGTGTGTGTGTGTTTGTGTGTGTGTGTGTGTGTGTGTGTGTGTGTGTGTGTGTGTGTGTGTGTGTTAGTGTGTGTGTTGTAATGGAAATATAAAAATAGATCAGGGGACGGTGAACGCTGGCAGAGTAGGGAAATGAAGGGAGGGGGCGAGAGAGCAGCGAGGGAGGGGGAGGGAAGGAAGTGGAGGAGCGTGCACAGGGAGTAGAGTAGATTAGAAATGGAGCGATGAAGATAGAGAGAAAGCAATGCAGGAGATAGAGACAGCCGTAAGATTAAGGATTATAAAGAGGCCGCATGGCTGCAGGGCAGGCCGAGCCTGAGGGGCTTAGTGTTGCAGGTGAGAGGCGGCCGCCGCAGTGGGGAGCGACGGGCGGACCGAACTCCCAGAGATAGAGGGGGGTTAGAGCGCGGTCATGGTGGGCGGGTACTAAGAGAATACCGGTCGCTACATGGAGTTCAGCACAGGAACGAGGAGGACACGGCGTGCATATCCATGCCTGATACCAGGCAGAGGTATCAGGCATGGATATGCACTGATACCTCTGCCCCCACACCCTACCGCCTTTACAATTAACGCCAGCGTCTGCGGCCGCTGTAGGAGGAGAACCTTTCCCCGGCATGCGATGCCTAAATGAGGGCTGATCTGATTGTGTTTCTTATCGCGGTGTTTTATAAGAGGACTCTGAAAGCTTTCCTTTTCATTGTCCATCTGGACCTGGTTTAGATAACGCCAGACACAGCCTGCGAAACATAGCCCACATCAGATTGACGGTTTTAGATTAGCTAATTTTAGAGCCCCATCCCAATAGAAACTGGGAGACCATGATTTGATGTGGAAGGTCAATAAGTCAATAAGTGGTCTGAGGAATGCTATGAATATGGAACTTGCCGGAAATGCCTTTTTGATTTAGCAGGTGCGGTAGTGGGGTAACCTTTGCAGGTTTGTTTGTGTGTGTCTGTGTGTGTCTGTGTGTGTGTGTGTTTGTGTGAGCATGTGTGTGTTGTTTGTGTGTGTGTGTGTGTGTGTGTGTGTGTGTGTGTGTGTGTGTGTGTGTGTGTGTGTGTGTGTGTGTGTGTGTGTGTGTGTGTGTGTGTGTGTGTGTGTGTGAGCATGTTTGTGTGTGTGTGTGTGAGGAGGTACAGTATGTGTTTGTGTCATGTGTTTATTTTTTTGTATGTGTCCTGAAGTGGAGCGCGCATGCAATGCGTGGGTTCGGCATCTGCACTAGAACAAGATGTGCATATATTTACGGCAAACATGGAAAAACAAACGCATGATGTGTCAGTCAGCACCAGCCTTCAACAGGATTATAAATGTGGGTGTGATATAAAGGGCAGACTAACAAGGCTTCTCCTCACTCGCGGCACTCTGGCGCATTGAACAGAGGCCTGGCGTCGGGGACGGCTGGGTGGAACTGAGGACTTATTGAGTCTGAGACAGGGGGCCGCCACGCCGTCCGTCTGGAGCTCCACAGACAGACAGCTGAATTATGCTTACTCCCCCAGATGTGCTGGATATGTGTGCTTGTGTGTGTATGCTTGTGCATTCTTGCTTGTGTTTGTAAGTCCATGCGTGTGTTGCTGTGTGTGTGTGGTTGTGTGTGCGTGTGTGTGTGCAGAGCTCAGTGTCTGTTTGTGGGTGTCAGTGATAAAAACGGACCAAGAGAGAGAAATATACAGAGAGAGAGGAAAGTAATATGAAGAAAATCCCAGGGAACGATATCTTCGCATCAGGTATAGAGGATATTATTTTCCACTTCGACTGACCCTAATCCTTGTTGTTTCAGTGTGTCTCCATTGCCGCGGCATACTTGTGCTGTGTCATTGCATTAACACTTTAATGGGCCACTAGTACATACACAACAATTGAGTACTAAAAGCAGAATTAGACCCAGGCTCAAGCTTAATGGAATTAGAACGGGTTGAAGTATCTGCAGTTTAGCTCATGTGTCAATTGCAGGGGACTGATATTGATACAAAAGCTGGAAGGCAAAGATATTCCAGTCTATTTCTTGTTTTACTTGTTCGAGCAGCGCTTCTATTGTGGCTTTTTAAATTCAGTTTGAGCCGACCTGCTTCAGCGGACATCTAATCTCAACACTACCGTGTTGAGATTAGATGGACCAAATGGAAAGAGCTAATCCTGTATTAGCATACATCTCGCATGAATGTCCTTCTTTTCCCTCATACATATCTGTGTTCATGTACAATATATTCCTTTTGATTTCTCCCTCGCACAATTGAATTATAGTCTCCTCTTTCGAAAAGCAAAAAGACACCAAAGAAACAGGACTCATAAAGAGACACTTGACATGTCTCTTTATGAGTATTTTACATTGAGCTGAGCTAAACTGTGCCGTCATTCTGTTTCTCTCCACAGAGTGCCTACCCCTGTTGAGCCAACCACCAGCCCCTGTCTCGTTCATCTCCGACCAGCCCTTCCGTACAACCATGCCTCTAGCCAGGACCCGTGGATTTCCACCCCAGCACGGGAGGCCTGTCCGGGGGCTTTGCCTCCGACCATCACTGCCCTGCCTGCTCCTCCTGCCTTCCCTGCTCCTCCTAATTGCTTCTTTGAGCGACGTGTGCGAAGCCCTAGGTACGACCAGAGAGCCAACTCTGCATCAATAATGCTGCTGCGCTGCCTGTTAAACACTGGCTGTGTGCTGTCTTGTTCTTGTTCAATTGTGCACTGTTGTGTCCTGTGCTGGTGGTTCTGTTTTTCTTGATAGGCTGACTGGCTCATATGTTGGAATATGGTTATTGTGATGATTAGATGTGTGTGTGCGTGTGTGTGTGTGTATGTGTGTGTGTGTGCGTGTGCATGGGTGCGTGTTTGTGTGCGTGTTTTCTTGTGTGTGTGTGTGTGTGTGTGTGTGTGTGATTGGAGCAACATCAGTACATCAGCCCAGGCTTTTGGTGAAGTTAATGTAGTCTGATTTGCTTGGAGGCCCTGGAAGCATGTTCCTCATCATCCTCCTGATTGCAACATCTCCACAGATTGTCCACCACACACACACACACACACACACACACACACACACACACACACACACACACACACACACACACACACACACACACACACACACACACACACACACACACACACACACACACACACACACACACACCTGTGCACCCACGCTTACACCAACATACATGCACCTACACACACCCGCACGCACACGACCATCAGAACTAATTTCCATTACTTGTCACTGCACTGAAAATACTCCAAGCGGAGTTTGGTAAATGGATCCAGGCCAAAGACGGAGATAACAGCACAGACCATTAGTGGATGGCCAAAGTCTAATACATTTTCCACTCCTCTTTCATTCATTTAACCAATTTCACTCCATGGCTTTTAAACTGATTGACGTCAAGGATGAATTACTTTTTATATTTGGCAGCAAACATAAAACCCCTCACAAGGCCAGCAAGTGTACAAAGCAATATGATGATACCTTTGACACTTTGACTCCAGTATATACCTCTGTATAGAAACCATACTTCCTTCCTTTTGACACTTTTGAAAGTGAAAGTCAGAGGAATCGTCTGTGGAATATTGTTATGACTGGTTTTGTTTTCAAAGACTTTAACATGCAATAAATATCCAGACGTCTCGGAAAAAATGTAAATAATGGATGCTAATTAATGTTTGATTTGTGGGGTAATTGCTCAATAGTCTTGTATAGTTGATAGCGAAAGGGATAATTTTGATTTCTCAGACATATATCCCCGTGCTCAAACACTGCACGTTGATCCTCTGCGAGCGATGCCAGTGATGCATGAGTGGTTCGGGCAAATTGCGTTATTAATTATCTTTGAGATATCATGCTCGTGTGGGTATTCTCACAACACCATTATGGCAAACGCGTGCTGCTGGATCGTAGTTTAAGACCCCTCTATTCCTGACTGGAGCCGCCCAGACGAGGTGTTCCATTAAGACCAGCCGGCGCTGGTTCACCAGCCGCCGTCTCCTCGCCCAAAGCCGTCTTCTACCAAGACAAAGCTATTACTTTCCCTTTCTCTTTTTTACGGTTCCACCGGCTTTCTGGAACTTTCTGCTCGTAACCACTTTCTGTTCAGAGCAAATCCACAGAGGACGGGCCTTGCAGGGGTTTTCTGTGGCTCTTAAAGAGGCTTATGTGGTCATATTGCCAGCAGGACAGGGTTTTCTGCCCGGGTATTGGCTAACCGAGAGCACTTTAAAGTGCACACGGAAACATAGGAGGGGGAAAACACGGAGCAGCCTGGTGAAGACGGTGTTGTGTTTCCCCCTCCTTAAAACCACCCTGTGCAACAGTTATTTAGATTTAAATGTATACATATCATTGTATTCATTATTATTTTTATATATCTCTGATGAGTAAGCCCTCATGTAGTATACCTCATAATTTGTGTGCTGCCAAGAATCATTAGTTGGGTACAATCTTGACTTTGCTTCATTAGTGATCACCAGATATTTTTAATCAATATATCTAAATATTGTATATGAAGGGAGTGTTTTTTGAGCAAACAGGACAGTGAGAGTGGGGGCCTCTTTACTTCCGCTAGGCATAGTGGATCATTTAAATACACACTCTGCTTAGCGAGGGGACCTTCGGCCAGGCTTTCAGCCACAACATTTCTCCTCAAGTTTCTGTCGAGGCGCTGAGGTGAAAAGGGACAGGCTAGTGATGTCTGGTGTTGACGGTCTCTTCGCAGCCGCTGAAGTGTGCAGATACGACACGGAAAAGGGATGGCTAGAAAAAACCAAACCGTTTTAAATGCCGTGTTGAGTGGTTCCGTGTTCCTGCCTGATGCTGCGGCTGTCTCCGCAGGCAGATGTAAACCAACACGGTGCGGACCCCGCCCGTCAGGGGATAGCGGCTGGGTGGGTGGTAGGGAGGGGCGGCGGGGGGGGGGGAGTGGGCGGTGGGAGCCAGGTTGCTATGGTGAGGGTCAGCCCGTCTTCACCATGGTGGATAGAAACTACTTGTGCAACTGAGGAGGAGTTAAAGCCGGGCGCCATGGCAACAGGCCATAGACATGCAGACATGGAGCTGCGGCCCCCTCAGATGGAGGCAGGGAGGCGGCGGTGGGCGGGTGGGCGGGGTCGGGGGGCCGGTTGGACCTCAGGCTCATTGATCTGAATGAGTTACTCGGGGGCTGCTCACTCTACAGGCTCCAAACTGTTTTTGATTGGGTCGAGTGCAGCGGGAGCAGATTGCCTAAGCACCTGCAATAGCCGTTGGGCGACGTTATAAAAATATATTCACGTATATATATCTTCATTCGATGAGAATCTGAATTCTCCCCCAGGGCGAGATAAAGTACTCATACATATGGCGTATTGGTCTCATTTCAATGAGACACATGAAACCAGGAAAATGAGATTAATTGAAATATTTTCGATCCCTCTCTGCATATGTTCCAAGCAATAAGGGCTGGAGACTAAAAAGCACCCGATATATTAATACATTTAAAGCAATTATCTGCTGTGAATCGGCAGCCAACACGTCTCCAATCTGTGAAACACTCATGTGTCATGACAATCTGTGCTGAATGCATAGTCGTGTGGCCTGCTCTGAGCAGAGAGAGAGAGAGAGAGAGAGAGAGAGAGAGAGAGAGAGAGAGAGAGAGAGAGAGAGAGAGAGAGAGAGAGAGAGAGAGAGAGAGAGAGAGAGAGAGAGAGAGAGAGAGAGAGAGAGAGAGAGAGAGAGAGAGAGAGAGAGAGAGAGAGAGAGAGAGAGAGAGAGAGAGCATGAAAGGGAGGGAGAGGAAGCAGGGTAGAGGGAGAGAGTGGGAGAGTGTACAACATAGAGAGAGAGGGATAAAGAAACAGGAAGAGGAAGGGAGAGTGAAAGAGATGGGGCGACCAAGAGAGAAAGAGATGGAGAGGAAGTGAGAGAGAAGTGGGGTAGGAAGAGGCAGTGGGTGAATGAGATGGAGAGAGAGAGAGAGAGAGAGAGAGAGAGAGAGAGAGAGAGAGAGAGAGAGAGAGAGAGAGAGAGAGAGAGAGAGAGAGAGAGATGTTCCTCTGAAGCCCAGGCCCATCTTTTATTTATGACCCACAGGAAGTCCTTCATGATGTCCTCTAGATGTTAGCCAGGAAGAAGAGAAAAAAAAACACACACACACACACACACACACAGCTCAAGTCCACTGGCGGACAGTTAATGGGGGCGGAGTCAGGTATTGGCTCTGCTCGCTTGCTTTCAGACAAATGAAAGTCTGTTGACGTCGTGGCTGCTCCGGTGAGGTGGTTTCTGATGTCCACCTTGTTGTGGTCCAGCCCACTTTCCTTTCGTGGTTTCCTGTGCGTTTCATTCTTCTTCAGTCTTCTCTGCCCCGTCTAACCAGTTGCCTTCCTCTTGTGTGTCCATCAGCAAAGCCCTGGTTCACCAAGACCCCCACCGACCAGATCGGGGTCTCGGGGGGAGTGGCGTCGTTCGTGTGCCAGGCCTCGGGGGACCCCAAGCCCCAGGTCGTGTGGAACAAGAAGGGCAAGAAAGTGAACTCCCAGCGTATCGAGGTGGTTGTCACAATGCACAACGCTCCCCCCCCAACACAGACCAGACCGGCCCTGATACAGACCCTGCACCCCCAGACCAGCCCTGATACAGACCCTGCACCCCCAGACCAGCCCTGATACAGACCCTGCACCCCCAGACCAGCCCTGATACAGACCCTGCACCCCCAGACCAGCCCTGATACAGACCCTGCACCCCCAGACCAGCCCTGATACAGACCCTGCACCCCCAGCCCTGATACAGACCCTGCACCCCCAGACCAGCCCTGATACAGACCCTGCACCCCCAGACCAGCCCAGATACAGACCCTGCACCCCAAGACCAGCCCTGATACAGACCCTACACCCCCAGACCAGCCCTGATACAGACCCTACACCCCCAGACCAGCCCTAATACAGACCCTACACCCCCAGCCCTGATACAGACCCTGCACCCCCAGACCAGCCCTGATACAGACCCTACACCCCCAGACCAGAGCTGTGATAGACCCCCCCCCTACACCGTTGGAGCAGACCTGTTGTAGCCCCCCCCCCCCCCTACACCGTTAGAGCTACCTGTTGTAGACCGCTCCCTGGTGGCACTAGCCAACTGATTGCGATAGTGAAAGCGTATTTTATTGCTGTATTTTTGAGTAATTTAAAGCAATTTGTCATTTTAACTCTCTGATAAAATGCTCCATTAAATAATCTGGACCTGGAAAATAATTTAATTTGATAGCTTTTTAGAACTTATTTATGATTCATAACTTTTATAATTCACTCTATTTGGGCCACGTCTGAAGCAAATGTGATTCATTATGTTTGCTACAGCCAAGCGTTAAGGGCTAATTTACCCACTATGGGGATTATTGAAATGTGGGGACTGTTACTTATGGTTTAATGAAAGGAATAACCCATTTTAATCTGTTTATGTGTGATTAAAGTTTCAACCTCCACATTCAAAACAAAAGTAAGTGGTCCTCAGTCAAGCATCCAGTCCATCCAATATTTCTAATCAGCGCACGGTACTGCTGTGACCAGTATCGGGTGAAATGAAACGGTGCGATGCATGGGGGCAGCAGAAAGACTCTTTTACATTTTATGTTCGCTTACTGTTTAATAGTCCCCGGTCCGGCTGCTAAAACAGACACTCTCAAACCCAACAGTAACAAAATTATGAATAAGTGACGATTAAAGTAAAACACAAATCTAAATTTAATTGTGTTACGCGATCCGCGGAAGTGGGTATATTAGAATGCAATTTTTTAGCGTGACATTACCCCTTGATGATGAGATTAACCCCGTCTGGGGCGTAAGGTTCTGCTGCAGGCCACTGCATTAGCGTCGATCACAGTCTATTAACGGCGTTACAGTCTGTTCCGCCCCGGCCCCGACGGCCCTCCGCGGGCCCCCCCTGGTGTGTGACTGTGAGCCTGTGTGTTCCAGACCATCGAGTACGACGACGGGGCGGGGGCCGTGCTGCGGATCCAGCCCCTGAGAGCCCCCAGGGACGAGAACATCTACGAGTGCGTGGCGCAGAACAGCCAGGGCGAGGAGGCCGTCACCGCCAAGCTGGCCATCATCCGAGGTGAGCCCCCTGAAGCGCACACCCGGGGTCACACCCGGGGGTCCCGGAGTTGAGGACTGGGGTCCAGCCGCTTCGTTTAGAGACTTGCCCATGCAGCACTTTGTGTCGTTTTTGTAGTTTTCTTCCTAGCTGCTGCCGCTGCTCCAACATTGATTGTTTACTTTGCTGGTGCTCAGCCTCTCCTGTAGGTCACTTTGGAAACATAAATATAAGAGTGTGCTAAATAACTAAATAGTAGTAGTCAATACACAGTACATCTAAATTGTAAATCGATGGATTTGAGTTGGGTTAAGTGGGGTGTCAGTTTATGGACGATATGAAGATAGAAACAGCAAGCCCAAGCATATCCAGGCATTTATACACACAGACACACACACACACACACACACACACACACACACACACACACACACACACACACACACACACACACACACACACACACACACACACACACACACACACACACACACCTGGCCTGACAGTACCAGTCGACGGTTCCCATGGCTCTCAGCTGCAGAGGTGACAATGCAGCTGTGCCACAAACTCTGCCCTCCCCTCCACATCACCCCTGCCCCCCACCCTCCAACCGCACCATGGGACAAACGCTGCTTTAAATAGTCCCCGCCAGTGAGCATGTATGAACGTGTGTTCATGTGTGTGTATGTGTGTGTGTGTATGTGTGGCGCTAACACATTAGCATGGCACTTTAGCATCCCTCCCCCTCTCTGCCCCCGCTACGGTGTCTGCCTGCCGGGGGCCAGAGCGAGGAGGGTGTTAATCTAATGTACACTGTCTCCGCGCCCTGCTAAGCTCATCTAATATGGCTGCTCCTAAGTGCTCATGGGAGATAAGGTTGCCCACATGTTGTGGCCAGGCGCCTGCAATCCGGAGGGCCTGGTCTGGCCCTCTGCCCTGCCCTGTCTGGTGGAGGGTGCTGGGTGGAGGGTGCTGGGTGCTGGGTGGGGGTTGGGGGGAGCTGTGGCCTCATTGGGTCATTTCAACATGAAAAAGACACAAGGGATTAGACTCGGCGTTGGCAGGGGAACGAATAAAGAGGGGGGGGGGGGCTGGGGAAGAGGGGATAGAGAGAAGGAGAGGAGGTGGGGGGGAGAGGAGAGGAGGGGAGGAGAGGAGGGGAGGGGGTGAGGGAGAGGGGATAGAGAGAAGGAGAGGAGGTGGGGGGGGAGAGGAGAGGAGAGGAGGGGAGGAGAGGAGGGGAGGGGGTGAGGGAGAGGAGGGGGGAGGGGGTGAGGGGAGGAGGGGAGGGGGAGGAGAGGGAGGGGAGGGAGGGGGTGAGGAGAGGAGTCGAGGGGAGGGGAGGGGAGGGGAGGGGCTGAGGGAGAGGAGAAGAGGGGAGGGGAGGGGAGTAGAGGGGGCATTGGTGCGCAGAGGGAGGTGGGATGGCTGCAGCAGCTGAAGGAGGTTCAGAGCGATGGGAAGAGCAAGTTGTGGGTTCACCACGAGATGGAGTGCACCGCTCTACATTAGACGCGGTTAGAGGAGAGAAAGGGCTGGGGAGGGAAGGTTAAAAAGATGGCGATGGAGAGGGGAGGGATGGGTTATTCTGGCGGGCTGGCAGGGCGGTGTGGTGGGCAGAAGGCTCCAAGCCCGGGGAATACACTCTGGTCCATCTGTTATGAGAGCTAGCATCACTACACACACAGCCCCAGTCCATAGCACATTACCGCATCGTCTCCACACCTCCGGGTCATGTCTGTCGGCCCGCGCGTCTCTGTGGCCGTGTGGGCGTGTGAGCCTGTGTTTGTGTCCGTGTCCGTTTGAGTAAACTTGTTTATTCAAATTTCATTAGCCTAAGGTTAGACACTAAAATAGGTCATCCAAAGCAATGGCCAAATGAAGTGAAATGCTATGGTGGACTAACTCCTCCAGCCATTATAAAATCACAGAAAGGAACTTAATGCAATTAATCTCCTCCACACACACAACACATTTTGTTCCCTGACTGCAATATCCAGCCATGCGAGCATAGGCGGTCAATCAAGAAAACAGTCAGGTCACTTAGGCGAAGTTTTGCCCATGGACATAATCGGGAAGCTGAGAAATCAAACGCATAACCACAGTCCCCAGACAGATTTCCTTCTCCACCTACTAAGCTAGTGACGCCCCCATAATGCAACACTGCTCCCACAGTGCCGCACCACTACGGCAATGTTATCCGACATAAAAAAAAGCATTATCCCCTAAAAACAATGGAAAGCTGTAAGCTACGGCCAAGGCTAAATAATTCCGCTGAGTAGTCACCACTTGAAGAACAAGTGTACCAAATCCTTCCAACCCGCTGGGTCCTCAGAACCGGTTCTTCCCCGGGGGACAGCATCAGAGCACCGCTACTTAGGGCTGACTTAGGCTGGGTGGAGCTGAGAAAGGTTTCCTTCATTAGCCCGGGTCCCATCCACAGCGCTGCCTGTCTTTAATCCACTTCCACCCCGCCAGTCCTCCTTCATGGTCCTCCCGTGTCTCCACACACACACACACACACACACAAACACACACACACACACACACACACACACACACACACACACACACACACACACACACACACACACACACACACACACACACACACACACACACACACACACACACACACACACACACACACACACACACACACACACACACACACACACCAGCCAGGAGCTGAACCCCCAGTTGGCCCATCTGGGGGACGCTGAAGAGTGCGTCCTTGTGTGGTTAGGCGGAGGATGTGCGCTGCTGCACTTGACGGTCCTAATGGATAGAGGTGGGGCCAGCTGTGGTTAGCCTAAGAGAAGGGGGATAGGGAGGGCGAGGTTAGGTGAGAAGGAGGGGCGGGCGGCACAATGCTCTTCATCACCACCATCAGCCCCATCATCATCATCCATCACCCTCATCTTCGTGGTTCACTTCCTGTAAGCCTCTCCTGTCTTATTAGCGTCCCGCCACCTTCTCGCTATTTTTTGCTCTTTCTTTCCCCTCGCGACAATTTCCCTTTTTTCCTCTTCGAGGTGCCACTTCATTTTATATTTCTTAATCTCTTGTTTTATTCATTCTTTCATTTTCGCAGCCTTCAATCTCCCCGAGGCTCCCTCTCTCCCTTGCTCCCTTCCTGCCTCCCTCCCAACCTCCGAACCAACCCTACTTTACCCCACCCCGTCCTCTTTGTGTTTCCTTGCACGTCCATTTCCCATTCCTCCTGCACGTGTATGGCCTTTCACTACTATACTTCCACCACCACCTCCACCACCGCCATCAACACCCCCACCCCCACCCCCACCCCCACCCCCACCCCCAACACCACCACCACATGCACTTTCATACGGACACCGCAGCTGTGTTCCTTTGCCTTCAGCAAATCTGAATATCTGCAGCTCTGCATGTTTAAAACCCTCTGGTGGGCGAGATAGACTCATCACTGCAGCAGTATGTGTCTGGGCCTGTGTGTGTGTGTGTGTGTGTGTGTGTGTGTGTGTGTGTGTGTGTGTGTGTGTGTGTGTGTGTGTGTGTGTGTGTGTGTGTGTGTGTGTGTGTGTGTGTGTGTGTGTGCGTGTGCGCCTGTGTTTGTGTATGTGTCTGCCTGTGCCTGTGTGTGTGTGTGTGTGTGTGTGTGTCTGTACACGTGTGCCTGTGTGTGCACACCCGTGTGTGTGTGTGTATGTGTGTGTGTGTGTGTGTGTGTGTGCTGTGTGTGTGTGTGTCTGTGTGTGTGTGCGTGTGTTTGGAGATTTTGCAGCGTAATCCTGATTATACTCACCTCCCAGTGTCCCAGTTTAGGAGATGGGTAGGCGAGGAAAGGGTGGGGAGGGGTGTGTGTGAGCGAGTGTGTGTGTGTGTGTGTGTGAGTGTGTTTACATGTATGTGGGTGAGGGCATTAGGAGCACCAGGGTGCGTGATCCATGAATCGCTCCCCCGGGCGTCTGCTGCATCGGCAGGTCGGAGGCCCCCCGAACCATTCTGGTCCTTCAAACAACGGAGGGTGTATCCGCTCAGCCGGCAAGCCGATTACACACTCCCTTAGCGGGGACCCGCGCTTTCATCGTGGTGCTGCATACAGTGTACTTTAGGCTCTCTCTCTCTCTCTCTCTCTCTCTCTCTCTCTCTCTCTCTCTCTCTCTCTCTCTCTCTCTCTCTCTCTCTCTCCTCTCTTCTCTCTCTCTCTCTCTCTCTCTCTCTCTCTCTCTCTAACCCCCCCTTCTCCATACATCTCTGTCTCTCTCCCACCACCGCCCCCCCTCTCTACTTTGTATACATACGTCTAATTTGTTACCCCATTGTTTCACATGGTATCTCTACTCTACCGTGGGGGTTTTATAGTGAAGCCTCTGTTCCCTTGTGTGTGTGTGTGTGTGTGTGTGTGTGTGTGTGTGTGTGTGTGTGTGTGTGTGTGTGTGTGTGTGTGTGTGTGTGCGTTGTGTGTGTGTGTGTGTGTGTGTGTGTGTGTGTGTGTGTGTGTGTGTGTGAGAGAGAGACCGTGGAGCAGGTGGAATAAGGGACCAGGGTTTCAGGGAGGCTCTGGGGAGTAGCTCTGTGTTGTGATCCATAATCATTATCAGTTCAATTGCTCCTCTTCAGCACTGCTGCGTCCTGCGGGAGCCGCGGCGCTATCCATGCTATTTGGCGGCCGCTGAATCATCGCTCTAATCCGGGGCTTGCGGTAGCATGCTAGCGTGTGTGTAGCCTCAGGGCCCACGCAAACACACTGATGCCGTTACGCTCCATAACGGGCCGGAGCGTGTTCTAAAAAAGGACACTGTTTGGATTTCCTTTTGTGTGTGTGTGTGTGTTTGTGTGTGTGTGTGTGTGTGTGTGTGTGTGTGTGTGTGTGTGTGTGTGTGTGTGTGTGTGTGTGTGGTTGTTGGTGTGTGTGTGTGTGTGTGTGTGTGTGTGTGTGTGTGTGTGTGTGAATGAGGATGAGGACAGAATGTGAATTTGTGCTTGTTCAGCCACACTGTCGCTATTATGTAAATTTATATATGTGTGTGTCTGTGTTTGTTTTGGTCATTGTATGTGTGGGAGTGTATGTGTGTGTCTATGTTTGGTTGCTTGTTGGTTTGGGTCACCGTGTGTGTCTGTGTGTGTGTGTTTGTTTGTTTGCGACAGTGTGTGGGTGTGCATGTATGAATTTATGCGTGAGTGCGCTCATGTGTGCTTGTGAGTGTGTGTGTGTGTGTGTGTGTTTGTCGCAATAGCATATTTGCCAAGATCTGGTTGGCTCCAAAGCTTGTTTTCAGCACCAGTTCCGATCACCCTTCTGTAAACACAAGCAGCCCAGAATGCATAGTTCCAAAAAACACACTCACACACACACACACACAAACACACAAACATGCGTGCACGCGCGCAGGAAGACGCCCAAGAACAATAGCGGTTGAATGCCAAGAATCTGCATGTGTGTGTGTTTGTGTTCTCCAAAGCACATACAAACACACTTCTCATGGTCTGTCTTATCAATTTAAACAGGGGCTAGAAATAGGCTGCTGTCGGGCAGTGTGTTTGTGTTTGATAAATGATTCATTTGGTGAAAAGCATAATCACGACCCTGGCTGCAGTGTCTATTTCCAGCGTCCATCCCTACCTCTGCCTCTCTCTCGCTCTCTGCCACTCTCTCTCACTCTCTCTCTCGCTCGCGCTCTGTTCTCTCTCTCTCTTTCATTCTCTCTCATTCTCTCACTCGCTCTCTCGCTCTATCCTTCCATCTATCTAACTATCCATCTCTTACTTCTCTATCTATCTATCTATCTACCCATCTATGCATACCATCCTTCCTGCCTGTATATTTATAGAGCTATGATGATGAACAGGGAACAATGCATGAGATGGCAACACACACACACGCACACACACACACACACACACACACACGCACACACACACACACACACACACACACACACACACACACACACACACACACACACACACGCAGCTCTCCTTCAGGACCAGCTGTAATGGCGCGCTCTAATTAACAGCCAGGGAGTCCATGTAGCCGTAGCCGGCAGGGTGATAAAAACACCATCTGAACCCTCCCACCTTCACACACACACACACACACACACACACACACACACACACACACACACACACACACACACACACACACACACACACACACACACACACACGTGTGTTGTGGGGAGAGAGGGGGGTGGGCTCAGGGGAGCTAGCCTTCCAACCTGCCCATTGATCCCCCCCCCCCCCCCCCCGTTCATTCTATATTTCCCCCTCTCCTCTTCCTCTCGCTATTCTGTCGCCGACAAGTGCTGCCCCCATTCAGCCAGGTCATTAGCATTGATCGCCTGCACGTCCGTGTGTGTGCGTCTGTTTGTGTGTGTGTGTGTCCCCGGTGTGTGGCCCTCCGCCCCCTCCTCCCTCCCCTCCCTCACCCCCGTCGGGTCGCCGGCGCTCTCTCCCCGCAGACCTCCTGCTATCAGCCCCGCCGCCACCGCCGCCGCTATCTGACAGGACCCTCTCAAAATGTCATCTCTTGAGGACATGAGAGAGAGAGAGATATACATAGGGAGAGAGAGAGGGGGGGGGGGGGGGGAGAGATAGAGGGAGGGAGAGGGAGAGAGAGGGAGGGGGGAGAGAGAGTGAGACAGTTACACACAGAGAGATAGGGAGGGAGGGAGGGAGGGAGAGAGAGAGAGAGAGAGGAGAGAGAGAAGAGAGAGAGAGAGAGAGAG